>NC_134275.1:13681702-13784202 GCF_031893055.1 Leptodactylus fuscus | reverse complement strand
TTCATAGATCATTGAGATTCTTTCATGGAGTTGTCCACCTTTATTGCTGTGTATATACGGTATTATTCTAGGCATGTACTGAATGATATTATTCAGACTGTAAGAGCTGATCTCAGATGCAAGGTCAAGGTCAGTGATTATTTATATAGTGTATATGCAGGTGCCTGTGCATTGTGGTGCTCACATGAGTGCAGTCTGTCCATGTGACACTGGCATAGACACTAGATTAGGAAATATACACCTATACTCTATCACCAATTCTAAAAGAAAGGAGCCCAAAATGCTGCAAACATTAGAAACCAATTCCCCACTCCATCCACCTTCAGGACTCTCGAACAGAAATCAAAAAGTTATGCAAAAATGTACACAGATTGATGACCTAACTTCTGGAATGAGTTCAGCCGTACACAGATGACCTAGTTGGAGAGCTATGTATAAGCTATACGGTATTATATCAAGGTCTATAATACCTCTAGAAATCCATTATGTCATTCCCCTCCATTGCTATACAAAAATAAGGACACAACTCACAAAAAAAGTAAGTCGTTCAATCCATTGCAGAGAAAATATCACTTTCTAACCCAAAACATCCCAGACGACATGCACATGCAGCATATTATAGCCATATCTTCTGACAAAAAAATCCGACGTAATACATTGCCAGCGAAGTAGATGAAATAAATTGGCAAAGTAGATAAAATGATATAGGTGTTAATTTTATACTCTTCAGGATGTCAATTTATTTTGCAGATCTTCATTGCAGATGTCACTCATTCCAATGATCTATGGCGTAGCTAACCTTTCGGTTGACTTTGTAGGATACGCTGCCATATGTGAGAAATAACACTATTTCTAGCTATTATACGGCTTTCATTTTCCATTTTGAGCCGTTTTGTTTCTAGTTGTTTCTTTCACCTGGTGCCCATGTACTGCACACAGAAGGTATAGAAGCTTCTGCTCCCTATCTCTCTCCGTCAAGGGCAGGAGAACCATATAGGACTGAAGAGTACTGATGTAAAAAGCACTTGGGCTAAAATAGAAACTTCACTTTTAGCTCCAAAAGCCTCCGCCTGTGTCTCTGCTTATACAGATTTCACTCATTCCAACGTGAGGGGTTACATCCATGTAATATCCACAGCAAAATCTACATGCTATATAGGCAAATATTGCTTCAAATTTACAGCAAAATCTTCCAATAAATTTGTCACAAAAACATCTGCATGTGCAAGTACCCATCTGGCCATTATACCCTGCCTACAGGACAGAACACACCTTGCATACCAGTGGGGGTCGGACCCCTCCGATCAAGAGACCTAGGGATTTTTAAGTCCCATTCTAAATGGAGTGTTGATCTATCTGCATGTAAACCACTCCATTCATTTCAATATAAACGCGCCATAGATAGCCAAGTGTTCTATCCATCACACTAAAAATAATCCCCCATTCTCCTTAAAGGGATTCTATCATTAGGGGTAGGGTCCAACCTCCGACTCCCACCATTAAAGGGATTCTATCATTAGGGGTAGGGTCCAACCTCTGACTCCCACCATTAAAGGGATTCTATCATTAGGGGTAGGGTCCAACCTCGGACTCCCACCATTAAAGGGATTCTATCATTAGGGGAAGGGTCCAACCTCTGACTCCCACCATTAAAGGGATTCTATCATTAGGGGTAGGGTCCAACCTCTGACTCCCACCATTAAAGGGATTCTATCATTAGGGGTAGGGTCCAACCTCTGACTCCCACCCTTAAAGGGATTCTATCATTAGAATCCTTTTTTGAACTAAGACAACATCGGAATAGCCTTAAGAAAGGCTATTCTTCTCCTACCTTTATTATTCCGATCCGCGCCGCCATTCCGGTGTTATTTGGTTTTTCGCCATATGCAAATAAGTCATCAAAAAGCACAGGGGGTGTCCCCTGTGCTATCCGAAGACTCTCCAGCAACACCTCTGTCTTCTTCTCTCGACCACCTCTTCGCCGCGTATTCAGCCGGCACAGCCGACTGCGCTTGTCTGTTCGGCCATTTTCTTGTGGCCAAACAGACACGCGTGTAAGAGGCCACAGTGCTCTGCCGGATGAAGACGTAGTGAAGAGGTGGTTGGGAGAAGAAGACAGAGGCGTCGTTGGAGAGTCTTCGGCCAGCACAGGGGACGCCCCCTGTGCTTTCTAAAGATACATTTGCATAAGGTGAAAAGATTAAATAACACCGGAATGGTGGCGCAGATCATAATAATAAAGATAGGAGAATAATAGGCTTTCTTAAGGCTATTCCGACATGGTATAAGTTTGATAACGAATTCTAATAATAGAATCCCTTTAATGGTGGGAGTCAGTGGTTGGACCGTACCCCTAATGATAGAATCCCTTTAATGGTGGGAGTCAGTGGTTGGACCCTACCTATTCTGCATATAGGACATAACCCGTCCAGATGAGAAGACCCCTTTATAAATACTTTGCAAGACAATCCTTTACCTGAGAAGGAGGACATAGCAGTAAATTCCACCTGAGCTATGCTGGCCAGCTATAAACTTTACATCTTTATACAAAATACTGCATGTAAAATAGTTTATGCACAGTCTGTATTATCCCCACTGGGACTGGAGCGAGTACTCTACTGATAGATTCTTAGCAAACAGCTTTTAAGAGTAGACTAAGGACATGCAAGGAAAAACTGCTGCAAGTCAGAGATGGACATAAAGCAATGGAGTCCCCCTGGGATGTCTCGCAGAACAGGGCACTTCAATTACCTATATTGGTACTGTGGATATGTCATTGAACAGATTCAGGATGAGGACAGTATAGCGATGCATGTAAATCACAGGAATCTATGATGTCATCTTCAGAAAAAGGTTACAATAAGGAACTTTCCATAATAATATTATCAAGTTCTGCAAAGCAACATTGTAACAAACCAGCTAGAAATACTAAATACAACACAGAGGAAGGGAAGCGGTGAGGACTTTACAGGGATTATCTAGGAACATATCTGGGAGTATGAGCCCTGGCTCTGCAAATGGTGGATGACAGCCCCTGAGAGATGAGTACACCATGCCTTGAAGATTTATGCAAGACTCCTCCAGTAGTAGAGGGGGATGACACCAAAATCAATCAGGAAAACATGGCATAATGCAAAATGACCAGGATGTGGGGTCAGGGTGAGGAGCTTGTGTGCCCAAATCCTAACAGGTGAGGGAGACATCACATCCTGCATCCTAGTGATGTGCCAGTGTAGTTATGCTGCAGCCCCCCCCTCCCCCCCATATGTGCCATGCTTGCCCCGAGTTATCCTATGGCATAGGCGGTTTGCTGGGGTCTATAGGGGATGCTGACAGAAGGATGATGTCATGAGGGGGTATATAGCTACATCAGGGGGGAGCCCGGGCAGCCATGTCCTCAGTGTGTCCGTGTGCATGTATGTGTATGCATGGGTGGGGGGAGCCAGGGAGAATATTGATGTCCATAGCGGAGATGCATCCAATACAGAGACAAGTGAAATGCAGAAAGTGCTGCCTATAGGAGTATAAGGAGGTGTCCTCACCCGGCCGTGTCTCCGCTCCGGGTGTGTCCGGCCCCGGGCCTCTCCGCTCTCCCCGTCTCCCGCCGCCCGCAGCAGCAGCAGCAGCAGCAGCAGCAACTCCGGGAGCGCGCACAGAAGGATGAGGAGGACGAGGGACCGGGAGAACGGGGGCGCGCACAGGGGGCGGAGCCTGCCGCCTCATACAGGGCTCCTGTGTTGGGGATGCTGGGAATCCATCCTGGAGCCTGGAGCTGACTGGAAGGGGCCGCCTCAGTGCCAGGGCTGTGCAATGGGGGCGCCTCAGTGCCAGGGCTGTGCAATGGGGGCGCCTCAGTGACAGGGCTGTGCAATGGGGCCGCCTCAGTGCCAGGGCTGTGCAATGGGGGCGCCTCAGCGACAGGGCTGTGCAATGGGGGCGCCTCAGCGTCAGGGCTGGGCAATGGGGGCGCCTCAGCGACAGGGCTGTGCAATGGGGGCGCCTCAGCGTCAGGGCTGTGCAATGGGGGCGCCTCAACGTCAGGGCTGTGCAATGGGGGCGCCTCAGTGACAGGGCTGTGCAATGGGGGCGCCTCAGTGACAGGGCTGTGCAATGGGGGCGCCTCAGTGACAGGGCTGTGCAATGGGGCCGCCTCAGTGACAGGGCTGTGCAATGGGGCCGCCTCAGTGACAGGGCTGTGCAATGGGGCCGCCTCAGGGACAGGGCTGTGCAATGGGGGCGCCTCAGTGACAGGGCTGTGCAATGGGGGCGCCTCAGTGACAGGGCTGTGCAATGGGGGCGCCTCAGTGACAGGGATGTGCAATGGGGGCGCCTCAGTGACAGGGCTGTGCAATGGGGGCGCCTCAGTGACAGGACTGTGTAATGGGGGCGCCTCAGTGACAGGGATGTGCAATGGGGGCGCCTCAGTGACAGGACTGTGTAATGGGGGCGCCTCAGTGACAGGGATGTGCAATGGGGGCGCCTCAGTGACAGGGTTGTGCAATGGGGGCGCGGCTGTGCAATGGGGGCGCCTCAGTGACAGGGCTGTGCAATGGGGGCGCCTCAGTGACAGGGCTGTGCAATGGGGCGCCTCAGTGACAGGGATGTGCAATGGGGGCGCCTCAGTGACAGGGATGTGCAATGGGGGCGCCTCAGTGACAGGGCTGTGCAATGGGGGCGCCTCAGTGACAGGGCTGTGCAATGGGGGCGCCTCAGTGACAGGGCTGTGCAATGGGGCGCCTCAGTGACAGGGCTGTGCAATGGGGGCGCCTCAGTGACAGGGCTGTGCAATGGGGCGCCTCAGTGACAGGGCTGTGCAATGGGGGCGCCTCAGTGACAGGGCTGTGCAATGGGGCGCCTCAGTGACAGGGATGTGCAATGGGGGCGCCTCAGTGACAGGGATGTGCAATGGGGGCGCCTCAGTGACAGGGATGTGCAATGGGGGCGCCTCAGTGACAGGGCTGTGCAATGGGGGCGCCTCAGTGACAGGGATGTGCAATGGGGGCGCCTCAGTGACAGGGATGTGCAATGGGGGCGCCTCAGTGACAGGGATGTGCAATGGGAGCGCCTCAGTGACAGGGCTGTGCAATGGGGGCGCCTCAGTGACAGGGCTGTGCAATGGGGGCGCGGCTGTGCAATGGGGGCGCCTCAGTGACAGGGCTGTGCAATGGGGGCGCCTCAGTGACAGGGCTGTGCAATGGGGCCTCTGCTCTCACCTGGCCTCAGTAGTGAAAATATAACTTATGGCCCCCCGAGTGTGAGGAAAGTTCTCCCGTGTGTGGCCTTTCCTTCCACCTTAGAAGGTGTATCACATTGGTGTATGTTCGCATTTACCGTTAGTGGAGCCTCCAGCTTCATGCAGCAATCTAAGCCATTACAGTTCATTCACACACTCGCTTTGTGGCAGTTTTTGGGGTCACCACAAATCACCCCCATCTCATATATTTTTACATCTAAAAAATGAGAAGATGCCACAAATATGCGGTTTCTGGATTTCACAGTTGTTTATCCGTTACAGGCAGCCACCATCTTTTTCTGATTTTATTTTTCACTCCCTGCCTTGCACAAGTTTTCCTTTTCTCAGTTTATAGAGCCATGGCTTGTTTTTTTAAGGGTGAAATGGTATTTCTAGGTTCACATTAGTGACGGGCTCTCCCTCATTCGGGTCCGTCAGGGGATCATCGGGCTCTCCCCCATTTGAGTCCGTTACAGGACTGCGGGGCTATCCCCCATTCAGGTCCATCAGGGGACCGCCAGGCTCTCCCTCATTCGGGTCTGTCAGGGGACCGCCGGGCTCTCCCCTATTCGGGTCCGTCACGGGGCTATCCCCCATTCGAGTCCATCAGGGGACTGCCGGGCTCTCCCTCATTCGGGTCTGTCAGCCTGTCCCCCATTTGGGTCCCGTTAGGGGATCGCTGGGCTCTCCCCCATTTGAGTCCGTCACAGGACCGTGGGGCTATCCCCCATTCGGGTCCATCAGGGGACCGCCGGGCTCTCCCTCATTTGGGTCTGTCAGGGAACCACCGGGCACTCCCACATTCGCCTCTGTCAGGGGACTTCCGAGCTCTCCCCCATCTGGGTCCGTCAGGGGACCGCCGGGCTCTCCCCCATTCTGGTCCGTCAGGGGACCACCGGGTTCTCCCTCACTCGGGTCCGTCATGTTCCCCATTTGGGTCCATCAGGGGACCGCCGGGCTCTCCCCCATTTGGGTCTGTCAGGGAACTGCCAGGCTCTCCCTCATTCGGGTCCGTCAGGGGACTGCCGGGCTCTCCCCCATTCAGGTCTGTCAGGGAACCGCCGGGGTCTCCCTCATTCGGGTCCATCAGGGGGACCAGCGGGCTCTCCCCCATTTGGCTCCGTCAGGGGACCCAAATGCAAATGACAGAGAGTCAGACGCTACAACAGCGGTTACACACAGACCCGCAGGCCCCTTTGACTATAACAGGGTGTGCCCATTGTTTGCGGTTTCAAAACTGAAAGTGGCGGAGAAGAACAGTCCTCCTTACAAGACTTATTCTTTTGCACCAATTTGTGCTGGTCTCTGCTTGGGTCACACCTGTGTTTGGGTTTCTGTTCTTCTGGTCCACTTGGGAACCCAAAAAACAGAAACCCAATCTGCTTAAAAAACGATTCCCATTACTATAGACTACAATGGGGTCCGTCAGGACTTTTCTTTCCACATTTTTTTTAAAGTGGATTCAGGGACAAAATCCTGAAACAAGAGTCCAGGTGCAGGTGTGAACTTCGCCTGAGCCATATTTGCCGACACATACAAAATAAAAATTACCGTAGCAGAGAGTAAAAACTATTTGAAGAAGTTTTTTAGCAGCACGTTTTTATTTTTCATGTTTTTTTTTCCCTTTAATAACACAGACACTTTTTCAATTCTCTTTTGTATATATTCTCCTAGATATAAAAAAAAATTAAAACACAAGCAAAAATAAAAACATAAGGCTCCATTCTCATGGAGTAACGCGCCGCTCATGTAGACATGTATACACGTGTCAGAGCGAGGCGCTTCAAAACAGATCCCATTGACTTCAATGGGTGCCGGCTTACACATGATCCACATTGAAATCAATAGGAGGCTTTATAACCCATTGATTTCAATGAGTAGCGTGCGTAAGTCGGCAGCCATTGAAGTCAATGGGCTCTGTTTTGAAGTGCCGCGCTCTGACACATGTATACGTGTCTGAATGCGTGGCGTGTTACTCCATGGGATCGGAGTCTAAAAATAAAGCCCAATGTGTCACCAAAAAAAGAAACAGAAATGAGTTGAACACCACAAATGATAAAAACGGTACAGCCCTCAAAACCACAAAAAACCCGAAAATGTGTCTTGTCCTGAACCACAAATTGGCCCGGTACCCTCATCATACATATTTTTACATAAAAAAAACCCCTCACAGTACATCACCATATTTTTACAAAAATGCCTGGTGGGTGCTGTACATCTCCACGTGACCCAGGATGTACGTATACGTCATAGTGTGCGTAGGGTTAAATCCAATCTACTGCACTGGTACTGTATATTACAGCAGGTTATGCCGCCAGATGACGCACTATAACTACATGACGTGGCTCTGGCCTTACAATATGTTCTCGTGGCATGTTCATGTGTGGAATAAGAGCGATTCATACTGTGCATATTTATAATGTGTAAAATAAGTTACATCTCACTGCCGATGTTCTCGCACATCAAATCTAGTCCGAAACTTCAAAACAAGCCAAAGCTGAAACATGTCTGTCACTTACTGTAGAATACGCATCAGAATTTTCAACCTGTAAAATATGTTGAGTGTAAAACTGACGTAGACAAAACCAATGTGACCTGTAGAAAAGAAATGTGACCATAGAGACCTGGTGTGTCCTGTATTAGCATCAGTGGTGGCTTCACACTTGCCATGGATCAGTTTGCCCCTCTAGTGGGTGAGTCCCTGTGTTATTTGGTATCATGGAGTGTACCACATTCAACATGGACCAAAAAACTGAGAAGAGAGAAGTCTCAGGATTAGAAAGAACAGTATAGACCAATATGTTATAGGTAAAGGCTGTAAGACAATCGTCAGACTGCTTTCTGTTCCTGTTACTACAGTTGTACTTCTTAAGTTTAAGGTCTATGGGACTGTAGCCAACCTCCCAGATAACGTGAAAGGTAAGCAAGCAGCCCGGACAACTTCCAAAGAGATTAGAGGTGAACTCCAAAGTCAATGTACATCAGAGTTAGAGCGCACCGTCTGTCGCACTCTTTGCCAAAGTGGATTTAAAGGGATCCTATCATTCACACACTATTTTTTCTAGGTACCACGTCGGAATAGCCTTAAGAAAGGCTATTCTTCTCCTACCTTTCATTGTCTTCTCCGTGCCACCGTTCACCTACAATCCCGGTTCTTGTCGGTATGTAAATGAGCTCTCTCGCAGCACTGAGGGCGGGCCCCAGCGCTCAAACCGCACTGGGGGTGTCCCCAATGCTGCCAGAGAACTCTCTCCAGCGCCGCCTCCATCACCGTCAGGAGCGTCATCTTCAGCCTCTTCTTCTGGCGGTGGCTTGTAACTTCTAGGTTTCGGGACTTGGGCAGAGCAGACTGTGCATGCCCATAGGCCACGAGAAAATGGCCGCTTGCACAGTATTGTAAGCGGCCATTTTCTCGTGGTGTGTGAACGTGCGCAGTCTGCTCTGCCCAATTCCCAAGGCCTAGAAGTTACAAGCCACCGCCAGAAGAAGAAGCTGAAGAGGACGTTGCTGATGAAGATGGAGGCAGCGCTGGAGAGAGTTCTCTGGCAGCATTGGGGATGCCCCCAGTGCTGTCTGAGTGCTGGAGCACGCCCCCAGTGCTGCAAGAGAGCTCATTTACATACCGACAAGAACCGGGATTGTAGGCAAATGGCAGCACGGAGAAGACAACTAAAGGTAGGAGAAGAATAGCCTTTCTTAAGGCTATTCCGATGTGGTACTTAGAAAAAAAATAGTGTCTGAATGATAGGATCCCTTTAATGGAAAACAACCAAGGAGGAAACCACATTGTTGAAAGCAAATCATAAAAAAGCAAGGACTGGTATTTGCCAAAATGAATATTCTACAAACAACAAATTGTATGGAAGAATGTCCTATGGACCAAGGAGGTAAAACTGGAGCTTTGGCAAGTTACATTAACATAGAAGGAAAAGAACATTGTACTTACTGTGAAATATGGAAGAGGTTCAGTTATGTTTTGGGACTGCTTTGCTGCATCTTGCACAGGGTGTTTTGAATCTGTTCAGGGTACAATGAAATCCCAAGATTAATCACGGCATTCTGAATCGAAATCTGCTGCCCAGTATAAGAAAGCTTGGTCTCAGTCACAGGTCCTCATGAGTTTTCCAACAGGAGAAAGCCTAAAACATTCAGCTAAAAACTTCCAACTTCTGGAGCAGTTTGTTAACAAGGAGTGGCCCAAGATACCTGGAGACAGAAGCAGAAGTCTCATTGAGTGTTGTATTAATTGCCTCAAAAACTTGTGCAGCAAAATATTAAGTTCCTGTAAGGTGACCATGATGTTTGCCCAGGCCAGTTTCATTAGTTTTTTTGGTTGAACCACAACTCAAAAACAATGTCTGGTTTTCACTAATCGATATTAAGTAAATTAAAAACATTAACACTTTTATCAGTTTCGACCTATTCCAGCGACCACTGTGCGTTTTTCTTTCTGTAACAGAAGGGAACCAACAATTTTGTCCACATGTTGTGAGAAGGTGACAGGCAGGGTGCTGGAATTTCACTATATCTCTCCCAGGTTTTTAACTCATGTGTGGTCCAGGGCAGGTCTTCAGGCTTCAGCAACAGGTCTGAGTCCTGGGCTCATTACTGGGCCAGAAAAAGGCTGCAGATTCTGCACTCCAGGGCAGATCCTTGGAGTGAGAGGAGGTGTATGGGTCTGTCCTGTAACCCTGAGTCCGGTGAGACAAAGTTGTGCGTTTTTCGTGTGGCTGATAGTAAGCCACAAGTATCGTTAGATTAACATTATTGTTACGTTAGTTGCTCAGACGAGCAGGATTTTATTTTGTTTTTGCCTGAAGATAAGGCTGTATTTTATTTTGCTCATTTTGTGCATAAACCGGTTTGCTGCATATTGTGTGTCCGTGTGTTTGACTGTTTGGATCCGCACCACTGCTTCTACAGAGCCACCTTCCCCACAATGTGTATATGAAATGAAAGTGGTGACAGTTCCGGTGCTACATGCTTCATGCTACATGGTGCCAGCAGAACCAGCTCAGGATTAATGCTGGGAAGACCAAGGAGATGGTGGTGGACTTTAGTAAAAGGAGAGGTGCTCCGACCCCGGTGGAGATCCAAGGAACATGTATTGAGATAGTCAGGACTTATAAGTATCTGGGCGTGCTCCTCAACAATAAACTAGACTGGGCTGATCACCTGGAGGCGCTGCACAGAAAGGGCCACAGCAGACTCCACCTGCTCAGGAGGCTGAGGGCCTTCGGAGTCCAGAGGACACTTCTTAGGGCCTTCTTCAACTCTGTGGTTGCCTCAGCCATCTTTTTCGGTGTGGCCTGCTGGGGGAGCAGTATATCAACCAGGGACAGAAATAGACTTGACAGGCTGATCAGGAGGGCCAGCTCTGTCCTGGGGAGCCCCCTGGACCCAGTACAGGTGGTGGGTGACAGAAGGATACTGTCTGTGGTGACCTCCATGCAGAAGAACAAATCCCACCCCATGTATGAGACCGTGATAGCACTGGGCAGCACTGTAAGTGACCGTCTGCTTCACCCCAAGTGTGAGAAGGAGCTATCGCAGGTCCTTCCTTCCAACCGCGACCAGGCTGTATAATCTACATCAGACCAAGCGAAGACACTCCGCACAGAGAACTAATGATTATGACTATGAAGTCTTCCTTCTTTCTTCTTCTGTCCCTTAGCTGCTATGGACTCCTAGTATATCTTCTCTTCTCAGCTTATGTGTGTCTACGTCTGTAATATATTACTGTGTATTATCCTGTATCTGTATTACTAGGCTGCTGTAACATGCTGAAATTTCCCCAATGTGGGACTATTAAAGGATTATCTTATCTTATCTTCTACAGCTCCCTCTAGCCACAGCCCAAATGACCATCCAGTGACCCTCGACCACCCACAATCACCCTGTCCGGTCCCAGCACACGGACTCACTGGGTGCTATTCATGGACCTTTTTGTTCTAAGAATGGGGAAACATATCAAGTCCAAAATTTCAAGGGCCTCAGGCAGTGCACCTACTATGGCAGGGGATACTTGTTATACAAATAGGAAACAGGTCAAACTCGAGATTCTGGTGAAGACCTCAAGAGCCTCAGGAGTATGTACATGGTGGGGAGACCACTCCTCAGCAGGAGAACTCAACCACTACTGACAGAAAGACAATGAAGATGGAGCGGACTCCTGGCACAAAGACTATAAGAAGCTGGCAGTAATAGTGGCCGAACTGATCTCTCCTGACCTCCAAGACAGCCTGTCTGCCATTGTCTCCAGCACATTACAGACTTTGCAAGCAGAGGTCACACATCACGGCCAACACTCGAAAGAAACCGAGCTGAGAATCAGTATACGGGAGGATTCGACACAGCGATATACAATCTGCTCAATGCTGCCCTGACTACAGACTCGCTGTGCCCTTGTGTTTCATACGGTTGGATCTACGTATAGCAACTTGTCAAGACCCAATTTCAACTGATCCCATTGGAGAAGATTCTCCAGCGCTTCTCAATATTATTTCTAGTCGTGCTACTTTTTATTATACAGACAAGAACATTTATTTGCTGAAACTGGACAAACCCTTTAAGTAGGTTCCGTTTCATTTGTCCAGGGTTCTGGCCACAATTACCGACACAGCAATTTTACTTTTGCCTTGAAAATATCGTCTTGTGCTTTGTAGTTTCCTGGAATGTAAAGAGACTTTGGTCCCTGGCTAAATTCCATATGGTGTTATGTCGCCTGAATTGCCTTAAAATAGATGTACTGTTGCTAACATTTAGCCAACTTGCATATACATTTATGGATACAAGTATAAGGCCAGGTTCACATCTGCGTTCGGTATTCCATTCGGGGTTCTGCATGCGGACTCCCCGAATAGAATACCGAACGCATTGACAAGCGGTGAGCAGTGAAAGCACACGGACCCCATAGACTATAATGGGGTCCGCACGGAACATGGGGAGATAAAAGTACTCCATGAACTACTTTCCTCTCCACATGATTCGTGCGGATACCGCGCAGAAAACACATGGACCCCATTATAGTCTATGGGGTCCGTATGCTTTCATTGCTCACTGCTTGTCAATGTGTTCAGTATTTTGTTTGAAGGTTCCCCAAGTGGACTCTCCGAACGGAATACCGAACGCAGATGGGAACCAGGCCTAAGGGTCACCAGATGTAAATGGGAAGTGTTGGGGAGGGAATGAATACAGCCCACTTACTTGAACTAGTTTAAATGAACAAACGATGTTAGTTGAATGACCAGGTATTCCGGGACGGAGGTTGCACATGAAAACAAGGGTCACCAGCAATATAAAATAAGGCATACATGGTAATTGTGCATACTCTTCACAAAAAGGGACCTTGGTCAATGGTCAGATTAAAATCTCTCCATAGTTGAAATATACAAGTACAAGAACTGCAGCAGCACCCTGCACACATCTGAATGAGGTCGCCTTGTCGTGGCTGGTCAGCTTCGTACTATTTGATCAAATGTGTATAGCGAAGAATCTCTAATTTATAGATCACATTAGTCGATTGCAACAATAACAGTATTGCCTTTTGGATTTCTGTCTCCATATGCCCTGGTGCAGTGCACAGAGAGCTGCTGCGGTTTTTGCACCTGTATATTGCCATAGTAGTTAGCACCTCTTCACACTGGGATGTTCTCTCTAAATTTAATTTCGCTTATCACAGCTGAAATAGCTATATATACTGTATATGGTCCCAAAGACAAAAATTCAACTTTCTTCCAAAGTTTGACTTGTTTGGTATTGGCAAATCCTCGTACCCATGAAATACAGTGGGGCAAAAAAGTATTTAGTCAGTCACCAATAGTGCAAGTTCCACCACTTAAAAAGATGAGAGGCGTCTGTAATTTACATCATAGGTAGACCTCAACTATGAGAGACAAAATGAGAAAACAAATCCAGAAAATCACATTGTCTGATTTTGTAAGAATTTTTTTGCAAATTATGGTGGAAAATAAGTATTTGGTCACCTACAAACAATCAAGATTTCTGGCTCTCACAGTCCTGTAACTTCTTCTTTACGAGTCTCCTCTTTCCTCCACTCATTACCTGTAGTAATGGCACCTGTTTAAACTTGTTATCAGTATAAAAAGACACCTGTGCACACCCTCAAACAGTCAGACTCCAAACTCCACTATGGTGAAGACCAAAGAGCTGTCAAAGGACACCAGAAACAAAATTGTAGCCCTGCACCAGGCTGGGGTAGTTGCTACAATTCTCTGTATTCCATTGAGAAAGACTGAATATTCCTTAAGGAGAAGGCTAGATAACATAGACCATGGGATATAGTATGTCTCACCTGTGTCATTGGAGGATACAACCGGCCTTAGACCTGGAATTTTTTTACTTTTTTGGAGCCAAAAGTCAAAAACTTCTGCAAACTTTTTTGACTTTTTCAAGCCTTGTATGCCAGAAAACCGTCATGTAAAACATTGTAAACTTGCACAAATACATGTGAATATCCATTTCCTAAATATCTTTCTCGCAGGACGCCACTCACTTGAACCCTAATTCAAAAAGTAGAACTATCCCCCCCCCCTCGTCATTATTAGCAAGATGCCGTCTCATTAAATCTATGAGCTTCTCAAAAATGTTATACCCCGCCAAACCATACGCTTACTGATAAATCATACAAATGTGGCTAAGCTTTATTCTGCATTCACAGCTTTCCTCTGGAATAACAAGCACCCTGGTATTGTGCGGAGGAAGCTAATGATGCCCAGAGAGAGGAGCGCGCAGATTTCTGGATATTAGGACTTACAATTTGGCTAGTCCTGCACTTTATTGGGTGGGACATACTGATCATTATTCTAACACCAAATGGAGGAATGTTTGACTCACCCATGGATCCTATCGAGATTATTGCACAGTTGAACTTCCAAATACCCCACCACACTTAAAACTACCAGATTTTTTGGACCATGAGGTGCACTCAAGGAAAACACTTGATAAAAAGTCTGAGTGTCTTCTAGTAGTGCCAGACTCTCCTGACGGCTTCCTCAATATTTGGGAGAAGCACCGACATCGCACTCTCTCTCCCTTGTCCCGCACCAATCTATCTAGTGCAGCTTGCAACCATCTCATGCCTTATTAGTACCCCCTACACAGAATATTGGATCTTAGGGCCCAGCATAGAGTATATTTCTCCATTAGTGCCCCCATACAGTACAATACTCCATTAGTGCAATTGGTGGATTTAAACCAACAAAAATGGCAGCTTACCATACCCTTCATGCCATGCCAATATTAAATCCCCTAAAATCCCACCAGTAAGGCTGGGTTCCCATTTGCATTGGAGTCCCTGTCTCACGGTCAGCCAAAAAAAGTCCTGCAAGTACGATTCTTTCATCCGACTTTTTCAGTTAAAAAGAGCAGACACCCGATGGTCCAAATCATACTCAATGGGGTGTGACGGGATCCGTATGTGTCCGCTGTTTAGTGGTTGTCTATTGTTCTGGTCTCATAAGAAACCAGAACAATTGACACCCCGATGCCAGTGTGAACCTGACGTAATTCATATTATAACTTTAACTATAAGCGTTTACTCCGTGTGAAGGCTCCCTTACCATAATATTTCAGTCATTTGCATTAAACCACACAGACCCTATAATAGGGTCCGTGTGGATTCTGCACGAAACACACGGAGAGAAAAGTGCTGCTTGCACTACTATATACAATGCATTGAATGTAATGTGTTACTCCTCTATCAGTATAATTTTTATTAATAAATGTATTGTTATAATTTTTACACCAGTGTTCTGCTAGTTATTGGAGTTATCCATAGTGATCCATTTTCTGCTTTTAGTAATTTTGTTTTTTGCAAAAATCCTTCAAACTAAAGCTGTGTGAATAAAAAAGAGCGACCAAGGGCAAGCCACGCCATGAAACAAATTTATTAGACTTAAGCCCACGTTGTGCAAAGGCAAATACAAATTCTGCTGCATTTTTTGAGCCAAATCAAGGAGTGGCTGCAAAAGGAATCTAAACCTGGAGAGAGTCCTTATACTTCTCCCTTCTGCTCAATTCACTCCCAGAAGACGCAACAAAATCTACAACCAAATAAGCAGCTTTTGAGCCATAATCCGGAGCCCCACGTAATCGCCCATGGCAGAAACAACACGGGGTTGCCGCAGCAGTTTTCTCCACAGCACTTTTTTGGTCTTAGCCTTATATGGCTTTTTTTCCCCATAGAAAAACTATATGCAACCCATGACATCACCATGTCTATACTAGTGAACAATTTATCTCTATATATTGTAGATTCAGTACAATGTGATATAATGACAGACATCACCAGCTAGCAGGGGGCCCAGATATGGCTGTTACATCAGACCACAAGAGCTTGAGCTCCGCATGCTACATTTTAATAAATATGTCTGAGATATTGCTCAATTTAATGGCCAGGACTTGTCCCTGCAAGAGTATTGATGAATCCAGCACACCGCATAGTGCGAGGTTCTGGCTTTCTTGCAGTCAATTTAGAAGAAACAAGGAAAACAGTGACAAAGCTTCTACTTTTGTAACGGATACAGGTGGAGCAAATAAGAAGTAATTGATGGGATAAATGGCCGGATAAATATTACATAACACCGTTCATCGACACCTGCCTGTAGCAAACAGTGTCACCGTTTATGTGCATTCAATAAGCCTTATATAGAAGGGAGATATACTACTAATTGAAGTTTAGCATACTAGAATATCTGTTCTGGCATATGTAGCAAAGTGCGAAGCAATAAGGTAAAATTGGATTACAGGGCTCCTGGCCAAACAAGAGTTTAGAATAAAAAAAGAACAGCGAGAGTATAATAGGGAAGCAGTGAAGCTAAGAATCGGTTCAGAGGGTGACAGATGGTGCTACAGTCTGTCAACCTGATAGGTGCTTCACTGTAATAGCCCTGTACAGTAAAGATGACATGGATTTTGGTGGGAAATTCAGTAAGAACGCAAGGACAATCAGAATTGACTAGATGTCTTACTTTTTCTATATAAACCTATACTTTGCACTTGGATATATGATATTATAAATGAATAGGAGCCACGGAAGAACAGGGCGCAAAATAGGACAGCACTAGGACCTGTCCTGTCTAATGCAACAGGTCAGGCAAACTAAATCAGGTGCAAAGGAAGATGGGGGAGGGGGGACGGAAACCCTGACGTAGCAGAGCCAAAACAGTCGAAAAGTACAAAGAAAATGAAAGGACAATATCCAATAATGAATGTACTGAGCAAAAGAAGGTAGCCACATAAAACACATAGACAAGGACGTTTGACGACATCACAAGGACACAGACAGGAATAGGGTGCGGAGGTCAGCGGAGTAGTAGAATGGTTCCATAGCAGCCAAGTCTGCAGGTGTGTCCCCTCATCAGGACGGAGCTGAGCCAACAAACCCTCCATCATGTGCAAGTGTAAAAATTCTTTCAGCCAGGAGAGAAGTGTGTGTGTGTGGGGGGGGGGGGGGAACTGAGATTTCTACAGCCGGGGAATAAGTGACCGAGCCGCCACCAGCATGAAACCCAGGAGTCTGCAGGTGGATTTCCTAAATCTGCGGGAGAATATGGAGAGGAGTAGGGGAGCAGGGTCGTCCTCCAAATCCACTACCGTTACCTGTTACCTGTCTAACCCCAGACCAAAATGGGCGCAAGAGGGGACATCCCCACCAGATGTGCGCCATCGTGCCTTGGTCAGAGAGACACCCCCAGCACCTGTCAGATGTGGAGGGATAGATCGCGCGAAGTAGAACCGGAGCTCTATACCATCTGCAGAGAATTTTATAATTAGTCTCCTGTGCGCTACAAGACAGAGAATTTGTGACACGCAGTAAAGGCAGAGGACCACACACCCGGGGGAACGAAACCCCCAGCCCTCGCTCCCAACCCCTCACGAAGGCAGGCTGGGGAATTTCATGATCTTCCAGCAGTGAGTCATACAGCAGAGAGACTGTGTGAGCCGGAGGTGTGGACGTGAGACAGAGACGTTCAAGAGGGAGTAAGGGTCTATGGAGATCGTAAGAAAGTTTTAGAGAGTAAAAGTGGGAGAGCTGAGAGTAGTGCCAATGTGCAGAGACCGAGTCTGGACCTGGCGTTCGGGCCAGCAGAAGCAAGGAGGTCAAGGCAATGTTTCGGAAGTGGAGAACCGGGTCTCCAACAGAGTGATCCAGGAACAGGGTCAAGGGCAGCAGGGAAGTCTGGATTACCCAAAATTGGATTGGAGTCATAGTTTTTATTTCTTATGATCATGTATTACATTCTGATGTACACATCGCTATGGTTCTAAAAAAAAAACAAAAAAAAAAAAACTAGAAAAAAGACAAGACAATACCAAATATTGTAGCAAAAAAGAAAAAAACATTTGCGGTTCAGAGAGACAAAATCTCATAACAAACCCTTTAGATATAAAAGTATCTGTTAGATGTCTGATTGCTACATTGTAATTGTTTCACACCTTGGCAGAAACATTGGTCTGGGATCCATTTCCAATTTTGTTGTGTTAAGAAAAGGCTTCGGGCCCCACATGGTGCACATTCATGTTATTGGAATGGATGGCATGTGATGGAAATGCAGGGGAAGGATCGAGGTCACTGACCTTTACTGCCCTCACTTGTCCCTATTAAGGTGTTCTTAAAGTGACTTGGCTACTTGTGACCTTCCCAATATACAGACATGTCCATTTTATTTAGTAACAAAGCTCTGATGCGGGGACAGCTCCCGGGTAGTTGCGAGTATGGGTAGAGGGTTTGTATTCCCCACACATACAGAACTCTATGGTGGGGGATGTTCATTGATTTATTGCCTCGTTCTGTGCACTGGTAGACTGTTACCTTGAACCATTGCAGAGGTAGTCCTCCATTATGTCCACATGGACAGGGTTTATGGACAGGATTAGTCTCCATTAGATCAAAATAAAAATCACAATGAAGGTACCAAAAGGTATCAGACGACCTTGGTGTGGGTCAGGGCGCTATCTGTGTATTTCATGGATAGCTCACAGACCCATTCTTGTCTACGGGCCCATGATTTTCACAGTCCCGTGTGTGGGCCAACAGTCCAGGTCACATCAGATAGGACAGGTCCTATTCCGGTCCTATTTTGCGGCCCGTGCTTCTGTGGCTCCTATTCATTTAATGAAAGGAGATGCAGAATCATGGCCCGTGCATGCGCGGTACACCAGGACATCTCCAGGTCCTCCATGTGCAGCCAGTGCTTTTATTTCACGGCAGGCTGGTTGCAGCACGGTCATCTAACTATCTACAGTATTACTAAATTGACAGTTTGGGACTAGAGATGAGCGAGTAGTATTTCGATATTTGAGATGGGTTACTATTGACAATGTGGCAACTACAACACCCCTTAGTCATCATTACTATGGTTTGCCGTGTATATTAGTGGTTTCCAATGGAAATCTCAGGTGCAAACCAAATACAGCGTGAGAGGAGCCCTACACCAAAAGCCCAGCTAGCTATCTGATGAACCCTGGATGGAAGGAGGAGGACTGGATGCAGAATCGGAAAATACTAGTAGCAATATTGCACATATATCCTTCCAAGGAGCAGGTTATGAAGGTAGAAAGTTCTTAAGCTGATAGCTCGGGGTCTGCCTGGAAACCACCTTGTGAAGTCGGCTGCACAGAAGATCAAATGTCCCGATAAGACGAACATAAACCGAACACTTCAAGTATTGCTAGGTACAAAGATTCTCCCCTAAACCCTCAGATTCTGCAGAATCTCTTAGAATTTCTATTTCATGAGTATTTTACATTGAGTGACATATGGATTAGTAAATATTCATGAGCAGCTCAGTGGTTGACGCCTCACAGTAAGGCTCCATGTTATAATCCCATACACACAAGCATGGAAATCCTCCATCCCCATTAGCAAGTCGATAAAAAAAAATAAAAAAAAAAAAAATCGCCTAATAGAGTTAATCTGTATCATCAGGGTTTGTAAATTATCGAAAATCAAACCATAACATAATATTACTGATAACGTAGAATATTATAGGATGATGATCCTGGCTGGCCGTCCATCAAACCATCAGTAAGGTGGTAAGTATATCATTTAAAGGTGTTTCCCAAGAGTAAATTGTTGGGGACCTGACGCCAAGGACCCTCACAGATCAGCTGTTTGAAGAGAACCTGTTCAGGCCGGTGCTGTGGCTTCATCACTGAATATCAACATTGCATAGGTGTTGTGCTTGGTGCTGCAGCTCAGCCTATTCACTTGAATGAGACTGAACTGCAGCTGTAGCATATGACAAGTGGTGTAACTAGGAATGGCAAAATTTTGACATGCCCCCTCACCGACTGCCTTTCTTCCCTGACCGAACACCCCCCCCCCATTCCTGCACACACTATAATGCCCCATAGTGGCCCCTGCACACAGTATTATCCCCCATAGTGGCCCTTGCACACAGTATAATGCCCCATAGTGGCCCCTGCACACAGTATTATGCCCCATAGTGGCCCCTGCACACAGTAATATGCCCCATAGTGGCCCCTGCACACAGTAATATGCCCCATAGTGGCCCCTGCACACAGTATTATGCCCCATAGTGGCCCCAGTACACAGTATTATCCCCCATAGTGGCCCCAATACACAGTATTATCCCCCATAGTGGCCCCTGCACACAGTATTATCCCCCATAGTGGCCCCTGCACACAGTATAATGCCCCATAGTGGCCCCTGCACACAGTATTATGCCCCATAGTGGCCCCTGCACACAGTATTATGCCCCATAGTGGCCCCTGCACACACTATAATGCTCCATAGTGGCCCCTGCACACAGTATTATCCCCCATAGTGGCCCCTGCACACAGTAATATGCCCCATAGTGGCCCCTGCACACAGTAATATGCCCCATAGTGGCCCCTGCACACAGTAATATGCCCCATAGTGGCCCCTGCACACAGTATTATGCCCCATAGTGGCCCCAGTACACAGTATTATCCCCCATAGTGGCCCCAATACACAGTATTATCCCCCATAGTGGCCCCTGCACACAGTATTATCCCCCATAGTGGCCCCTGCACACAGTATTATGTCCCATAGTGGCCCCAGTACACAGTATTATCCCCCATAGTGGCCCCTGCACACAGTATTATCCCCCATAGTGGCCCCAATACACAGTATTATCCCCCATAGTGGCCCCTGCACACAGTATTATCCCCCATAGTGGCCCCAATACACAGTATTATGTCCCATAGTTCCCCCTGCACACAGTATTGTAGCCCTTGCACACAGTAATATGCGCTGTTGTGTACCACCCATGAACAATTACTATACTCTGGGGTCTTTTCATAATAATTGGAGACCCAAGTAGAATACAAACATAAAAACACTCTTACTTACCTCTCCTGGGCTCTGGCGTACCCTTTGCTGAT
This sequence comes from Leptodactylus fuscus, assembly GCF_031893055.1. Lineage (NCBI taxonomy): Eukaryota > Metazoa > Chordata > Amphibia > Anura > Leptodactylidae > Leptodactylus > Leptodactylus fuscus. The sequence goes on along the minus strand of NC_134275.1, from coordinate 13,763,576 downwards.
GTCGCTCATTGTCATTGTTGGAAGAGATGTCCCTTGAGCTGGGGCTTGTATCGCGACGCATAAGGATGCAAGCCCGGCCCATGGTGCAGCTTCTCAGGAGAAGGGTGTATGATTTAGATACTCTGAAATGCACCAGGATATATCATAACAAAGCTAAATATTGTCTCACAGTAAACCAACTGAAGGTGGTATAAACATAGACTAGACAATCTAAAGATACAGCAGATTTATCATCCAGCATCAGTCACTGTGATAAATCTGGTGCATTACCGGACTCCAGTATAAAACAGTTTGCCAATTCTACATTCGCAGATCCTGTTTCTATGACAATAGGTTGCGTATGATTATTAATTGATGAAGTACAATGGTTTTCATTACGGTTTAGGAACACTTTCAGCCCCATTAGCATTTGTATAGGTCTGTCCCCACAATCTCTATTACTAGTCCTGTTTTTTTTCTAATTTTAAGGAAGTCAAATGTTTCGTATTGCGATAAAAACTCAATAAAATCAGAATTAAAAAGTAGAGTACCAGGAAGGTATTGGAAAGTCATCTCAAAAGTTACATTTATTTCCTTGTTGGAACAATTCCAAGCACAAACAGTTCACAGCCTTGTCACATGGAATCCATATTTACAGTGACATTTACATGAGCGGATAATGTATCAAGAGCTGAACTCTGATCGCTGATGCTACGTCCGCAATTCCTTAGTGTGCATTAATGGCTGGGAACATTACTCTGACATGTCATCTTACTCTAGCGCTAGTGTGGAGAACCCTCTTACACCTGTGTTACTTCATATCGCTGCTGCTGCGTGTATAAATAAGACAATTCTGCTTGCCACAAGGATTGTCATTAAGAACACTTTCCACACGTTGCGTGCCCACCCCACCCCCATAAGAGCTTCAGCAATGGGCTTTGCTTTTAAAAGATTATACATGGACACAATAACAAAAAAATTCCATTGAACTTAAATGTAACATATGCCAATTTTTTAAATTCTTGCATATCAAAATTGGCAATACGTGAATGACCGCCGAACAGGACATCAATAATAGTCATAGTGCTTTGGAGAGAAGGGGGCGTTCACATGACCATTGTTAATGTCCGTTGCTGTCACCCTATGGCATTAATCTGTTGCAGAGAACAGTCATAGATTGATTCTGTGTCCATTTCCATTGACACTAATGTAGAGCTAGCTTTCATCATGTTGTTTACATTAGTGTCCTGTGACCGTTCTCTGAAACCGTTTAATGTCCGTTGCTGTCATCTTATGATGGAATAAGTACAAAACAATAACACAAAAGCACCAAACAGTGCGTAGTGCATTATTATTTATAAATGAGAACGTAAGAGAGTGAGACAAGATGGCTCCTCACCTTTTGGGGTTGTGTGAGGGTCACAACCAACCACTTAAAGGGATCCTATTAGAGATGAGCGAACACTAAAATGTCCGAGGTTCGAAATCCGATTCGAACAGCCACACACTGTTCGGCTGTTCGAACGGATTTCAAACCCCATTATAGTCTATGGGGGAAAATGCTCATTTCAGGGGTACGCAACATTTGATTAATTATACTTATACTTACTTAAGTCCACGAGTGACGGTCGGGCTGGATTCCGCTTGAAGTCTTCTCCCAGCGCAGCGCCCCTGTGGCGTCTTCCGGCTGGAATTCACTCTGCCTAGGCATCGGGGCCTAGGCAGAGCTGACTGCGCATGCGCGGTCGGCTCTGCCCGGCCCGATGCCTGAGCAGAGCCGACTGCGCATGCGAGGGCATGCCTGCGCATGCGCAGTCGGCTCTGCCTAGGCAGAGTGAATTCCAGCCGGAAGACACCGCGGGGAAGCTGCACGGAGAAGACTTCTAAAGGTAAGAGAAGAACCAGCGTTGATTGGCAATGTATAGCATTCTGCTAATCAACGCTGGTTCTGCATCGAACCATCAACTTCGAACAGCTAGTAGTGTTCGATTGAGTACGAGTATTTCGAATACCGTAGTATTCGATCGAACACCTACTTGATTGAACACTACTCGCTCATCTCTAGATCCTATCATTAAAATCCCATTTTTTCTCGATCACACGTAGGAATAGCCTTAAGAAAGGCTATTCTTCTCCTACCTTTAGATGTCTTCTCCGTGCCACTGTTCCATAGAAATCCCAGTTTTCGTCTGTATGCAAATGAGTTCTCTCACAGCACTGGGGGCAGTCCCCAGCACTCAAACAGCACTGAGAGAAATCTCAAGCACCGCCTCAATCTTCTTCAGGAATGGCCTCTCTGCGCTGGGTTCAAACTTCTACGCATGCGCAGTCGGCTCTGCCATTAGGACTCGGTATCCTCCAAGATCAACTTCTCCCAATTATTTAGGAGTAATTTGGTGATGAAGAATGGTTTTTCCAGCATGATGGAGAACTAGGTCATAAGGCAAAAGTCATAAGTGGATCAAACATTGAAATTTTGGGTCCTTGGCCAGAAAACTGCCCAGATCTCCCATTGAGAACTTGTAGACAATCCTAAAAAAGCAGATAGACAAACAAAAACATAGAAATTGTGATAAACTCTAAGCAGGGAACAGGTTGTTATCAGTCGGGATCTGGTATTGAGAATGCCAAGACAATTGTGTAAAATGTCAAGAATGTGTCTTTGCATAAACTTAAGATAATGCACCTCCAATTGTTTTTCATTGGATTTTCGGCACGGCACGGCCATTTTTCTTGCATTTATTTGGAGGTAGCACTTCATATGTTTACAGCCTATGCTGGAGGTGTAGATCTATGGCTTTATGGCTTTACTCTGTCTTATGTTGAAAATTGTTGCCTGGAAGGTGTAATGTGTTATGTAAGGTTCACATCTTGAAATTGCTGTCAAGCTGTCACTAGAAGGTCCTTAGTCATGTCCATCTTTCTTCGGTTGCAATAGATTTCTGTATATATCTTGATACGACGGCTTTTTTTTCTAGCAGATGTTGTGTGTTGGCCTGGCTATCACTCTTTTTCCCTATTGGAAACGGCATTTATCATGTTGGAATTGAAGAGCGAGTCCTTTCACTGCCATTGACAGAACAGAGAACAGACAGAGTCACAGTTCTTCTCGCGAGGGGGCTGGGTATTTATCACATTGAGTTTTCGGTGACGAATTCTTTTACGTACTTGATCTAATATTACACACGATAGCGATAGTCGTATACAGTGGCGTAACTAGCAATGGCGGGGCCCCGTGGCGAACTTTTGACATGGGGTCCCCCCAACACCGACGCTGAAGACCTTGAACGACCCCCTCCTATGCATTCCTGCGCGCTCTATTATGCCCCATAGTGGCCCCTGCACACAGTATTATGTCCCATAGTGGCCCCTGCACACATTATTATACCCCATAGTGGCCCCTGCACACAGTATTATGCCCCATAGTGGCCCCTGCACACAGTATTATGTCCCATAGTGGTCCCTGCACACAGTATTATGCCCCATAGCGGCCCCTGGACACAGTATTATGCCCCATAGTGGTCCCTGCACACAGTATTATCCCCCATAGTGGCCCCTGCACACAGTATTATGCCCCATAGCGGCCCCTGGACACAGTATTATGCCCCATAGTGGTCCCTGCACACAGTATTATCCCCCATAGTGGCCCCTGCACACAGTATTATGCCCCATAGCGGCGCCTGGACACAGTATTATGCCCCATAGTGGCCCCTGCACACAGTATTATCCCCCATAGTGGTCCCAGTACACAGTATTATGTCCCACTGTGGACACCCATAAACAATTATTATAATAATCGGAGACCCAACGGGAGAAAAACATAAAAAAGACTCTGTTACTCACCTATCTCCTGGCTCCTACGTGGTCAGACTCCGAAGTAGTCCATCTTCAATTACGTCAGAAGTCACATGACCCAGGACGCAGGCCGAGGTCATGAGATGTCAGACGACTAGGCCGAAGCCTGCCCGCATCGTGGAGAGGTAAGTAACAGTGTTTTTTATGTTTCTTACCTCTCCCAGGCCACCGATCATTATACTCGGGGGTCCAAAAAGACCCCCCGAGTATAATGATAGCAGCGGTAGCAGCTGTCACTGGGCCCCTAATGTCCCAGGCCCTGTGGCAGCGGCCTCTTCTGCTATAGCGGTAGTTACACCACTGGTCGTATAACTTAATATAGGCGGACCCGTCAGGATATTGTTTATTTGTTGCCTCTTTCGATTTTTTGAGCTACCTTCAGAAACAATCTCTTAGGATAAAGCCCCACAAACGATGAAACAGCGTTTTTAATTGAGTACATTTATAAGAAAAATTCTTGCAATTCCCCAGTTAAAATGAACATAAAAATGCATCTTTTTTGCAGCTCTTTTTTCCCACAATGTGTGGATAAAGATTAACAAAATCTCATTCACTTTACTGGAACTCTAAAATTAAGCATTTTTTCCACCAAAATGTTTCCGCAACATGAGGTCCTGGCCGTGAAGGGATGTTCTAGGAAGACAATATGAAGGCAGACTATAAGGCCCACCTTTCTGACGGTGGAGTGATATCGGCGCCGAAACTAAACAGCACCGATATCTCCAGCAGGACAGGGCACCGAATTCAGCGCTTTGGTCAAAGCTGTCCAAGGTTCCATTTTGGGAGGATCATAGGCCCCCCGAGAAGGAGATCCAGGGTGGGCGATCCATTGCCATGACGGCCAGGAGCCTATTGGATGCTCTTAGGCTTGTCTGGCATAGACTTGTATTACAGGATGTTCTATGCAGCCTGTAATATAAGTGCTGTTATTTTGCAGTGCCTTGCATTAGTGATCAAACCCTAATAATTACAATAAAAAAGTTAAAAAAAAAAAAAAAAAATACATAAATTTTTTTAAAATTCCCCTAGAACACAGAGTAAAAAGATAAAGTGAATACATTTTGACTTTTTTTTAAGGGGTTCATCTCTTATTGCTTAACCAATATCTTTATCTTGGAAAACCCCTTTAGGCTACGGCCTCACATTGCAAAAGTGCAGCCAAATTCTGGCTAATCCCATCCACACATTGCAGAAAGAATCTACAGTATGTCAATTATAACTACCCTGTTTCCCCGAAAATAAGTCATCCCCCAAAAGTAAGACATAGCAGAGGTTTTGTTGAATTGTCTAATATAAGGCACCCCCCGAAAGTAAGACATCCCCCAATAATACGGTAATAATCTTTCTGCGCAAAGATTGTATGAAGAAAAACACTGCAGTCAGCTGAACACTGTGCGCAATGTTCTGTGTGCACAGATATGCCGGCTGCTGACGCCGCTGCAATACGTTGTATCTACTGTTAGAGCACCGCACACAGTGTTCAGCTGGCTGCAATGTTTTTCTTTATACAATCTTTGCGCAATCTTAGCACATAAGACATCCCCTGAAAATAAGACATAGCATGTCTTTCGGACCAAAATTTAAAGAGGACCTTTCACCACTTTTGGGCACAGGCAGTGTTATATACTGCCGGAAAGCTGACAGTGCGCTGAATTCAGCGCACTGTCGGCTTTCCCGATCCGTGCCCGGTGTAAAGAGCTTACGGTGCCGGTACCGTAGTGCTCTATGGTCAGAAGGGCGTTTCTGACCATTAGCCAGGAACGTCCTTCTGCCTCGCGGCGCCTATCACGCTGTGCTGTGGAGCGGGCAGGAACGCCCCCTCCCGCTCCTGATAATGCTAGTCTATGGACGAGCTGTGTGAGCAGAGGGAGGGGGCGTTCCTCCCCGCTCCACAGCACGGCGCAATTGGCGCCGCGAGGCAGAAGGACGTTCCTGGCTAATGGTCAGAAACGCCCTTCTGACCATAGAGCACTACGGTACCGGCACCGTAAGCTCTTTACACCGGGCACGGATCGGGAAAGCCGACAGTGCGCTGAATTCAGCGCACTGTCAGCTTCCCGGCAGTATATAACACTGCATGTGCCCAAAAGTGGTGAAAGGTCCTCTTTAATATAAGACACGGTCTTATTTTCGGGGAAACAGGGTATGAAAAGCGTTTTACGGCTGCGGCTTGCTATGTGCGGCTTTAGCCTAAATACTTGGTAGTAGTGTCGCGTTTGGCACCATTATGGCATTACTCATTGTACCACACTATTTAGGGTGGATTCACACCAGCGCCCAATCTCGGCTTTGCGGGTTTCTGTCTTCTGCCGACAGAAGACGGAAACCCAGCAGTCAGTGTCCGCCCGTGAGCGTCTTCTGCTCTCTGCGGTGAAACAGTTTTTTTTAACCGGACACGAAGTCCTGCATGTCCGACTTTGTGTTCGGTTAAAAAAAAACCCGGTTTCACCGTGGAGAGCAGAAGACGCTCACGGGCGGACACTTTGCAAACCCATTCAAATGAATGGGTTTGACAACTGACCGCCAGGTTTCCGTCTTCTGTCCAGTTTCTCAGGCAGGAAATGGAAACCTGCAAAGCGGAGACTGGGCGCAGGTGTGAATCCGCTCTTAGCAATGAGTATATACAGTATATAAGTATAGTATAGACTATGTAAGAGTCTTCGGCCCGATCTGATTTTAGGAAATCCTTGTACCCCACTGCATCCTCTTGTTCCTCTATTATTCCTTCTGGAAACGTTAGAATTTATTGACATCTGGGGCTTACTGTTCTGCTTGTCAGAGTTATAAGTAAAGAGATATCATGTGGAACAGTATTTACTAAAATAGATCTGTCAGGATATGACAGCGACTCTTTAAAGCCAGAGCGAGGAGCCGAGTCTAAAAAGAGTGAATTAATAGAAATCTTTTTTGCACGCTCTGCAATGCTGGTTTTGGCTTTCCATCCCTCTGCACATCTTTATGGTAATCTTATATAGCACTGGGCCATTGTGTAATCTAATGAGGGATGAGATCAGGCACCCAGCACATCCTTTAGTTTATTTAAGCCTCTAAAGGGGTCCTCCGATGGTCATGTGATCAGCAGAACGACCTGATGATTCACGCACCTATGTAAGGCCTCGTTCACATCTGCGTTGGTATTCCATCCGGGGGAGTCCGCATGAGGATCCCCTGAACGGAATACCGAACGCAACTGCAAGTAGTGTGCAGTAGAAGCACATGGATCCCATAGACTATAATGGGGTCCGTGTGCTTGCCGCCAGATCTCTGCAGGGATGATACAGGAAAGTAGTTCACCATCTACTTTCCTGTCCACATGATTAGGCAAGCACACGACCCCCTTATAGTCTATGGGGTCCATGTGCTTTTACTGCAGTTGCATTCGGTGTTCCGTTCGGAGGGTCCCCATGCAGATTTCCCGAACAGAATACCGAATGCAGATGTGAACAAGGGGTTAGTAACATACAGGCTCTTACAGGCCGGTGTGTGAATTATACGGGAGCCCCTTTGGAGGCTGAATAAACTGAATGACCCCCTGGATGAGTGATCTCACCCTTCAGTATTCTGCAGACTGTCTTGTACTAAAGGGGCAACCACCTGGGTCCAATAGAAAGACCACCCCTCACCTACCCTATGTAATAGTATGGTAATGAGGGTCCATACACCATGCAATATACTTGTTTGCCTAGTGATATACACATACAGTCATGCCAGACAGGCCTATGTGTATGTGATCCTTCTGGCTGAATTGCAGTTGTACAGATCGATCACCTCTGATGTAATACGACAAGTACTTGCTTTGATATTCTCCTCTTATTACTGAGTCAAGAGGATCCACTTCAGTTAAGTGTCAGTCTTGTGCTATTCATATTATACTTTATCCAGAAGCATTAACCCCCCCTTTATATAACATTGCCCTTTATATAACATCCATATGCCTTTTTTGCCTATAAGAAACAGGGTTAACTCAGTGGGAGAATGCCAGCAAACCTGAGTGTTATGTATTTTTATGTATTTTCCATATGACATACTATATTATCATTCATCTTCATTGGTTTTGACCCATTGGGTCTACATTGCTGTCCAAAATATTCAGGTGACTCAGGATGCTTCTTTCACATCCTAGGGAATAATGAATGGAGGGCCCAGGAGAGGTGAGTAAACATAAACTGTGTTACTCACCTCCCCTGAGCTTCGGAGCCGATCTTCTAGGCCCTTTCCAGTCTCAGAAAAGTCATGAATGACACAGATATAACCCATGTCATTGGGCTTCAGCCATTTCGGATTTTGTTCGTCTCATTTGTCGGTAGACTGGCACCATAGTCCGGAGGAGGCGAGTAACACTCACTGGGGAGGTGGATAACCCTGGGCTTCCGCTTATGGAGACACTTCAAAGCATGATAATATTCAGACAAACCCACAATGTTTTGAAAATATGTAGGGGTGGGTATGGGTCTTATACAGTGCGGTGAGGCCAGTATGGGATACTATACCGAGTGGAGGGGCTATTGTGAGACATTCTATTGTGGGGAGGGGCCACTATGGGACCATTAGGCTACATGAAGGGCTGCTATGGGATATTATACTGTATGGGGGTATTCTGATGGGTAAGATCTCACCACATCCAGGATACCCTAGCAAGCTTCCTTGGAGTCAGTGAGACCTGTAACCAATTTGTTTGCCACCCGCTATGACAATTCTCAAAGGGATCAGGTGGCCTTGAGGCCCATAATCCCATTAAAGAACTAGAGATAGTACCAATACTGACTTTTCTCAAATCTTAGCTAGTCAATCTCGTTGGTCACCCCACCTGCCAAAGAGTGACTAATTCCATCTACAAATGGAGATACTGGCTATACTTAGTCTTCCCCTTCTTAACTTATGGTCTCTAGGAGGGATCTGATCTCCCACTTGTCATAGAAGTCCACACTCTTGAGTTGACCTCTCTACTGAACTTCATCCAGCAGACTGCAGTTAAGTCTCCATAACCCCCTACCAATGTCATGACACGTAGTAGTGCCCAAGTAGAATGACTCCAGATGGTCTGAATATGGGACAGTTTTTTTTTCCCCCACCATTGCACAACTTTTGTAGGATTTACAAACACCATTTATCTTACTACTCTTTCCACCTAGAAGTATGTGAATTTAGGCTTCTGACCATCCTGTAAGAATACATCCCTGCAGAATCATATTATTAAGGACCTTGAAGTCCCTGGCCACTGCTCTGCCAAGGAATCGGTTACCTAATGGACCTAGTGACATTGAAGTCTCCCGCCATTAACACTGGAACCAAGATGAAAATACAGGGTGTCCCAAAAAAATGTATACACATTTTAGCAGCTGATAACTCAATTGTGTATACATTTTTTTTGGGACACCCTGTATATCGCTTGACTTCATTAAATAACTGGACTCTTTCAGCCACTGTCCCTGGGCCATAAATATCAATGAAGTGGGGTCTTCTACTATGGACAGTGGACTCCAGGACCAGATGTCTTCCAATATATACCTCTGTATAGTGATCCAGGGTTGTTACACTGACTGCCAGATTGGAGTTGGGAAGGAATTTTTTCCCCTGAAATGGGACAATTGGCCGGAGCCTCATGGGTTTTTTTTTTTTTTTTGCCTTCTCCTGGATCAACACTGTAGGGGACTGTAGGGTTATAGGTTGGACTTGACGGACTGATGTCTTCATCCAACCTCATCCACTATGTATGTAACAATGTCATTGGTATTAAATAATATGGCTACACAGCCAGTGACCAGTCAGACGGACCCGACCACCATTTTCTTCCAGCCTCACACAAATGCCCTAGAGTGGTGAAGCATGTAGGAAGGTGACATCTGCATCCAGGTAGATCAGATGGTATTAATATCAAAAAAATCTGTATGCTATATGCAATCTCTTTTACAAAGCATGATGGCGGAGGATAGATTCTGTAGTTATACTGTCTTTTGTGTAATGCTCAGCATCCTTTACAAGATTCTATTTAAACAAGTGCCTTCCTCTAATGTATGGCCATAAGGAGATGTAAAAGGGCCATTTAATGCCCATTATCAGTTAGAAATAGTTCCACTCACTCACTTGTAGAGACGGAACGTGTCCTTCTAATGAAGTGGTCAGGGTATGGAGAGAAAACACACAATAAAACCTCCGCAATCAGCCAGGAGGGCATGTACTCCACCAAGAATACACATCATAAAATATTTATCGCCACACGGAGAGAGAGAATCATGCGGCTGTCAGGTTCACTCTTGACCTTCTTAATCTCCAATCCAAGTGATTTCTGCATAAGCATAGGAGAATCCCCCGGAGCGAGCCAGAACACGTACACAACATGACCGACGCGGGCACAGTATATATCTCTTTATAAAATCACAAGAAGCTGCCTTATGTAATATATGTGACAGGTCTATACACAGTCTTATAACCAGCGTAAGGCCGGGGCCCCACGGGACGGAAACGCTGCAATTTGCCCATGGCGGAAACGTCGTGGGAAAAATTGCAGCGGTTTACAGTAATGGCAAAGTGGATAGGGATTCTAGAGAATCTCATGCCCACTTTGCGGTAAAAACCACGTTGCGATTTCCAACACCGGCACGGTGTTGGAAATCACAGCATGTCAATTATAACTACGGAAATGCCGGTGGTTTCCCCATAGGTATAATTGTAGCAGAAAGTCTGCAGAGGAAAACATCACAAACTTTTATGTGTTGCCGCCACGGTTTTTCCTGCAGCACTTTATTGCTGCGGGATGTCCCGTGGGGCCTTAGCCTAAAAGGGGCTGTCCAGAATAAGATTATATATATATATATATATATATATATATATATATATATATATATATATATATATATAATGTGTATATCCTGTCAGGGTGACCCGATCACATTAAAATGTAAGTAGGGGAAGCAGGAGCTGTCCAGCTATTCATATGAATTTCTAGGCAGCTCTCACATTTAATCGCAGATGCTGCCCACCATTCACTTGAATAGACAAGCAAAATATTGTGCCTGAGGATGGTGGAGTATATATTCCATAGAGTTATACAGTCTATAGAGTTATACATCTGTAGCAAAGATTTACGTGATCGTCACCCCCCCCCCTCCCCCCAGTACTATAGACATGAACAGCCAAGACGAGTAGAGAAAATATATATACATTTTTTTTTATTTATTTTTTTTCTCAATGTTTGAGTGAGGTCCCATTGGCCATAATCTATCTGTGTGATGTCTGTCTGATTTTTTTTTTTTTTTTTTCACCAATAGCACGGGGACAGAAAAGTGAGAAAGGGAGTCAATAGAAGGCAGTGCATCAACCCAGGCACACAGATAGATTAGTAACACCGAAGTCAAATGGTGTTTTTCTTTTTAACTCTGTTGTTTCTTTCAATATGCAAATTAGTTCTTTAGTGTAATGAGGTTGTTGCCATTGCTCCAAAGTGGGAACAAACTCATTGATCCAGAGAGCTCATTTGCATATTGGCAAAAACCTCAATATCTCACCAACAGAGACACTGAGGCACAAGTATCTGGTGGTGGGGACTCATCTGACAGTCACCCCTCCTAGCCTGCGTTGTAACAGTAAATGTTTGGTGGGAATAGGTGTTTGGAGGTTATATTGCAAATTGCCATGGGTATATGGACAAGTTTTTCAGTGTTTAATACTGTCATGGGTTAAACTAATAAGCTATTACAGGAACACAAGTCATTGGCGCCATTATTACACTTACACAGTAATCAATGGACAGCAAGAAGAAAAGGTCAACAAACTAAAACTCCACTTATAAAGATGGAAACAGAAGAAGCATGAGGCTTGTGGCAAGGATGAAGAGACCTAGGAGCTGGTGTAATGTCATGTAATGTCAGCCTCATCCCATAGAAGTGAAAAGGCTGTAGTTACATCACATGGCCACTATGAGACAGAGAGTGCGCAATATTAGTAAACAGGTGACATGCCCTGAACAAGGCTCAAATAAAAGGAGCCATTGAGAGAGACAGAGAGCGGTACATCGAGGAATGGAGAAGCGCAATAAATAATTCCAAGAAACTCTCCGTGTTCCAGTCATTGCAAAGAGACTACACCATGGCCCCCTACCTGGAGAGAATACCCCACCCCAAACACAGTCAGACCCTGAGCCAGTACAGACTGAGCATCCACAACCTGGAGATGGAGACGGGGCGATACAGGCAGACGTACAAGCCACGGGAGAACAGACTGTGCCAGCACTGTGACCAGGGGGCCCTAGAAGACGAGGCCACGTCCTGCTACACTGCACCAAATACTAAGCTGTGAGGGCCGTCTACTACCAAAGACTCTCTGCCCACATCCCAGACTTCATATCTGCAAACGAGAAGAGGAAACTCTACATCCTACTGGGAGAAGAAGAGGCCATTGTGGAGATCGCTGCCCAATACGTGTCCAGCTGTCACCAAACAAGAGGAAGATGAGACCCAACGAACTGTTATACCCAAAATAACACCCCCCCCCCATACAACTGGCACCAACTAAGAGGAAGATGAGACCCCATGGACTATTATACCCCCAACCCCAACTCTCCCCCTCCTTCCCCCACTTTACTAGCTTTGGCAATGCCAAATATCTATTTGGACATGCCAATAAAGCTTGTTTGATTTGATTACACTGCATTTGCAAAAGTCCCACAGCCCATTTAAACAGCTATTTGTTGGGGTCCTGGGTGTTAGACTCCCACTGATCTCTTATTGATGGCCTATCTTGAGGGAGTCCACTGGGACTCAAAGAATTTTAAGTCTATCTTCATGTAGCCTTTACCTTTTGTTTCCAGATTGACGGTGTTTTCACAAAAAGTCCTGTTTCTTGTTATGCAAATTAGTCTTCATGGAGCGTAGGGGGCGCTCTCCCTGTGCTCCGAGCACACCCGGGTCATCAGCCTGGACCTGCATCGCTGCCCCTTACTTGATTGAAGTTCACGCCATCTCCTCCTTTTTGCTTCCTTCTCACATAAGCAGGCGTATGTCATTTTTAAGCCAACTAATAAGTGGTGTAATGTTATACTAGAGAGTTATCTCAGGCTAAAATTAATCGATGACCTATATTATGGATTCGAGAGGGTCTGAAACCCAGAAACTCCCACCGATCAGCTTTTAATTAGCATCTGATAAACAGAGCTGTCTGCCTCCTGGTCTCTAAGTGTCAGCTACTGATAACAGCTGATCATGGGGGTGCTGGGTGTTGGACCCTCTCCAATTTGATTTTGATGACCTCTTTAAAAGGTCATAAATATATTTAACCCAAAAAACCCCTTTAAAACAACATGCAGTTAGGAACATAATAAACACACACTATAAAAACTCCTCTGGAGATGATGGCAAAATCCTAGCACAGGGTAGCCGCAAGTAAAATCAGGGGCTACCTGGTATGTTCTGGATTCAATAAGTGGCATTACCACCAGTGACTTAGTATGAGGCACCACCTGTTGGATCCACGTTAAACCAGGGGGGTTAGGATTAAGGTTCTATATATTAGATACAGTTATCTTCTATAACAACATCTGCAGCGTGATAGTCTAAAAGATCTAAGAGATACGTAGGGCTCTAACACCCAGGGCCCCTGCTGATCAACCGTTTGAAGGGACCGTGGTGCTTTTGCGAGCGCCCACACCACTTCGCCATTCACATCACACAAATTTATTTTATAGTGACCGATCAATGTAATTACATTCTGTGATAATATCACATCTCTGCTACAAAATAGATGGGGTGTGATGTAAATAATGAAGGGGCCGCACACAGTGTAATATGCTGCTCCGTGGCCTACACACAGTATAATATGCTCCACAGTTGTCTCCACAAAGTATAATATAGTGCACAGTGACCCGCCAAATGGTACAATATGCTCCACTGAGGCCTCCACACAGAGCAATATGCTTCACAGTGGACCCCATGGGATATAATGTTGCACAGTGGCCTGCACACAGTATAATGTGCTCAACAGTGACCTCCACATAGTATAATATTCACCCCACAGTGGCCCCAAACAGTATAAATGCTTCCAAGAGCACCCCCTCCTTAAAGCCCACAAAATTGGACAAATAATCGGGAGATCCGACACTCAGATTAGTTTTAGTGCTATCATCATAAAATGGATTTGCCTCAGACCCCCGTGTATAACAATCAGAGGCCCAGGTGAGGTGATGGAACATAAAAAATACTTATACTCACCTTACCCTACCTCTACTGCGCATCCTCTTTGGTCTTCTGGGTGAGACTGCAGTCAGGCCCCTCGGATGTCACTGTTGGGGCCTGTGATTGGGCCTCAGTGGTCACATGGGGCGTGCAGACGTCATTACAGTAAATGGGTCTTTGCCAATTAAAATAGTGTATTTTATGTTGAACAGAGTGACCTTTACCCCCTCAGGTTCAAGGGCCCAGTAGTAACACCCCTTTACTGACGACAGATTTCCTTTAATTCACCCTTACCTACCTTAGATGGGATAGAGCCAGCAAGAAATCCTCTCTCAGGGAGATGCCGCGTATCTACGAGGATTCGTCTTGTGGGTTACAGCCAATGTCAAATGCCATGTTTCTTGGGTCTTTTGAAAATTGTCCTCTGTGGGGGCTAAAACTCTGGGATTGCAATATTTGTGGGCTAAATTTGCCTTCTCCATGGCTTTAGCTTGATTCTAGGGTCCTGCACGTTTGCCCGAATTGTTCCCTAGGCACATGGCCTCAGTCAGGTAAGTGCATGCGCTCAGCACATGGTAAGGCATGATGTTAGATGCATGGACAGTGGGGCAGATTTATTAAGACTGGAATTTCATATGTCAGTCTTCATAAAGGGCCTGACTGGCGCAAGGCAGGCCTAATATATGAAGAGGGTCTGACATCTTCATAAATCAGGTGCAAGACTGAGTGCTAGAATGGAGATTTACTTACCTAAAAAACTGGCAAGAGTTATAATAAATAGTTCAGGCCAGCCATCCCCTCTACCTACTTATTTGGAAAAAGTGTTGAGTACGGTGCAGAACAGGGGATGTGTTGCATCGATCTGCAGTACTTGGTCTGACCACTACATCCAGAACAGCGCTGTCTTCTTCCTGCTCCATTCTCTGTGAGAGCAGCAGATCGGTTGGGGTGCAAATACCAAAGCTCCTCCTCTGACAAGGCTTCTGAGCAACTATATGCCAGGTCCTCTGATTCTAATCATGACAACAGAGGAGGATCCCTTTCTCAGGCTTTCTCTGCAATTTCTGTTTCTTTGCAAGATCCACGGCATTGTCAAACTCTACACAAAGGGCTATATAGCGGAAGACTTGAACAGGGGTCATATCTTCTAAAAACAACTTCCTACTAGGGCTGAGCCGATCTTGACTTTTCAGGATCTATTTTGAAATCCGATTTCCGATCATTTTTCATTCGAACCCAATCTCGATCCCAATGAAAGTCAATGGGATTTTTTTACTAATCGGAGATCAGATTTTAAAAACAATCCTATTCACTATACAGCATGGAATCTAACAATTGAACGCTTTAGTTCTTAGAATCCACGCCGTGTAGTGTTTTTTTTTAATCACTAAGTAGCCAGAGGATTTTTTTTTTTTTTTTTAATCCTCTTGCTACTTAGTCCCTCCTGGTGTCCACTTACCTGCAGAGATGGCTGCTCCGGTGCTCGGTGTTCTCGTTCTTCTTCGCCTCGCTGCCCCTGCCTCCTAGGTTAGGAAAATGTGGGCGGGTATAGGGCGGGGAAACATGACATTTCCCTTCCCACACACTCCTAAGCCACAAGCCCTAGAAGAAGGCGGGGGCAGCGAGGTGAAGAAGAACGAGAACACCGGGCACTGGACCAGCCATCTCTGCAGGTAAGTAGCTAATAGAGATGTTAGCTAGTCTCCCACTAGAATGAATCCGGCGCGCAGGGGGTTAAGGCTGTGTGCCAGCTGCTTCCATTCATTCCTATGGAACCGCAGCGGAGCCTTCACACTGAGTATACACTCCGCTCAGAATGAGCGCACACTGAGTATACACTCCGCTCAGAATGAGCGGAGTGTATACTCAGTGTGAAGGCTAACATTGTTAGCTTTTCCCACAATGCTTGGCCAGTAGCAAAGCATTGTGGGAAATAATCACCGATCTCGATCCCACCTAAAAAGATCGTGTTTGGAATTCCGATCGCGATTGTGACATTTTCTCGATTGCCGATTGGAATCCGATCTTTTCCGAACACGATCGCTAAACCCTACTTCCTGCCTCTTCCCTGTGAGCCATTTCATTTCCTTGGAGGGTAACTTACTAAGGGTTAGTTCACACGGGGCACGGTTAGGCGTATCTTGGTCCTGATTTTGATGCGGGAAGCTGCATCAGAATAGGGCAAAAATGCACCTGCCACGACTGTTGCGGCTTCCCGCTCTGGGGAAGGCCGAAATAAATGGGCCTAAGTCTGGAGGAGGACGCCGTGGAATCCGCCTGAAGAAAGGGCAGCTCGCTTTTTTCCGTGAGCAGAAGTAAGCTAGCGGTCTACATAGACCTCTATTGTGAGGGGGAGGATTCTGACGTGGATTCAGCGACAAAATCTGCCCCCTCTTACCCCGTGTGATCGAGCCCTAAGACTCTAAAAATCTTTAACAAAGATAATGGTCACCACTTTCCTACTACCTCCATAGTCTGGAGAGAACTCGGCATCTGTCTGCATGTTCCATGCGGAAAACACACAGACCCCATTATAGTCTATGGGGTCCAGGTGCTTTCATTGCTCACCGCTTGACAATGTGTTCGGTATTCCATTCGTGGGGTCCCCATATGGACTCCCCGAATGGAATAGCGAACGCAGACGTGAACCAGGCCCTAACTGACTTGTGCTCTATGAACAGAGCCGGATGTCGATCCCACGATCAATGATGGCGATATCACACACTTTAATAAAGAGCCAAACAAACTTAGAAAGGCCTGAGATTCTCCGAAACATCCTCTCTAGTCATTGTCGCCATATTGCACCCAATTTCACGTCACTGCATTCTGTTAAATAAATGGCAAAGTCAACAAGATATTTCTTTTTTTTGGTGAATTATATCACTTTTATATTTATATACAGTTTAAAAGACCACCAAATATTAATAATATGCCCACATACGTTAAAATAAAAACAACTTTACATGGGGTGCACTTACTTTTTCACAAGACTGTATATAAGGCACCTCAAAGTCCATAAGATTCTCATTCTTAGGTTCAATGAACAGCCAAATATAGCCGTAACCAAAAAGTATTTGGATTGGAATCTATTGATTAATTTATTGGCGTGGGATTCTCTGCACGTTGTGGCCTCGGGATTGACGTCAGGTATCGGAACAGAACAACGATGGAACGAGGATTGATTTTTTTTTTTCGTCTTCTAACCGCGAAACAAAATGAGAAACCTGGTAACGAGGACAACGTATAGTCACTTGAATGATGGATGTCGAGATGACTGTCACAGCTATCGGGAAGGTATCAACTACGACAGTAGTTTTCATTAGAATAGGCACATGCACAAAACTCCCAATGGCATGTGCACACATACACCGAGACAGAATACTGAGGGAGGCGTCCAACTTCATCACTTCAACACACACCGCCTGCTGGGGAAAAAAAAAAAAAAAAAAAAAAAAAAAAAAAAAAAAAAAAAAAAAAAAAAATCGATCTAGGCCAAATGGATCCCGCTCATCGGGGGTGTCCTAGGGTCTCCGATCAGCTACTTAACAGAGAAAAAGCAAAGGAAGTATCTGTAACCATGTTCATACACGTGCCTGAGATCAGGTTGCCATATAAATAGGTTAGAAAATGACAATTTTCATCATTTGATTATCAAAATAATAGAAACTTTTTTTTGTTTTTGTTTTTTTTCTTGAAAGGTAAAAGGTCCACAAGACTCAAAAGCCCTTGCTCGCAATTTCAGGGAGGAACCATGTGACATCCTTGTCCCCCCCCCTTCCTTATTGTACAGTCTAGGTTTGCTAATTCCATGTGCCGTGACGCTAAGTCGCTTTATTTCTCCTTCCCAGCAGTCCAGTAATACTTTATTCAGTCTCAGAGTCCCGTCTTCTGTCTCAGGAGGGAACTGAAACAGCCGTCACTCATAGGCTTGAGCCGTAGATCAGAAACGCCCAAACGGATTGGAAGCTTGCTGTGGTTGTGTGTCTGGAAAGGGAACAGGAATATTAGATCCTCTGCACCTGCAGGCTGCTGCGCAGGGAGGGGAAAACAAGGCGCAAAGAGAGATTTCGCCATTGCAAAGCAGTAAAGTGAACGTGTATTATTTACGGAACGGCAAGGTATATAGCAGGGGTCTCAAACTCGCGGCCCGCGGGCCGCATGCGGCCCCCCGAACAATTTTGTGCGGCCCGCACAAGCCTAGGAACGCCAGATCCAAGTTGAATCCGGATGTTTCACCATTTTGCCCACAGGCAGTTTTATATACTGCCGGAAAGCTGACAGTGCGCTGAGTTCAGCACACTGTCGGCTTTCCCGATGTGGGCCCAGTGTGAAGAGCTTACAGTCCGGTACCGTAGCTCTTCTATGGTCAGAAGAGCGTCTCTGACACTCAGTCAGAGACGTCCTTCTTCACAGCACAGCCAATCGCGCTGTGCTGTGAGAGCCGGGAGGAATGCCCCCTCCCTCTGCTCGCAGTACTCGTCCATAGACGAGCATTATCAGGGAGGGAGGGGGGCGTTCCTCCCGGCTCTCACAGCACAGCGCGATTGGCTGTGCTGTGAAGAAGGACGTCTCTGACTGAGTGTCAGAGACGCTCTTCTGACCATAGAAGAGCTATGGTACCGGACTGTAAGCTCTTCACACTGGGCCCACATCGGGAAAGCCGACAGTGTGCTGAACTCAGCGCACTGTCAGCTTTCCGGCAGTATATAACACTGCCTGTGGGCAAAATGGTGAAAGGTCCTCTTTAAACATTGAGGTGGAATGAAGGGGCTCATGACACTGGGGCAGACGAAGGGAGGGGGGAGAACGGCATGACACTGGGGCAGAAATGGAGGGACATGAATCTGGGGGCAGAGATGGGGGGGGACATGAAACTGGGGGCAGAAATGGAGGGACATGAATCTGGGGGCAGAGATGGGGGGACATGAATCTGGGGCAGAGATGGGGGGACATGAATCTGGGGGCAGAGATGGGGGGACATGAATCTGGGGGCAGAGATGGGGGGACATGAATCTGGGGGCAGAGATGGGGGGACATGAATCTGGGGGCAGAGATGGGGGGACATGAATCTGGGGGCAGAGATGGGGGGACATGAATCTGGGGGCAGAGATGGGGGGACATGAATCTGGGGGCAGAGATGGGGGGACATGAATCTGAGGGCAGAGATGGGGGGACATGAATCTGGGGGCAGATGAAGGGTGTATATGTAACTGGGGGAAAGATGGAGGGGGGACATATAGTTTACGGGTGACTGTAGGAGGATTATACAGTGTGGGGGCACATGGAAAATGAATGGGCGGAGTCAACATAAAAGTGGGTGGAGCTAAATTTGCCGCGGTGCGGCCCGCCGACTGGCTGGGATCTTGTTCTGCGGCCCACATGCTGAGTTGAGTTTGAGACCCCTGGTATATAGGGATAGGACAAGGTTAAACTGAACGTGCACGCATACGGAAAATACTTACTGGATAGCTGCTGCTGTAGTTGTCGTACAAGAGCTGCCGTCTGTTGCTGCTGCTGAGTTTGTTGCAGACCTTGCCTTTGAAACTGAGTAGAGTATAGAAGATATGTCAAAAACCAAAAATAAGGATTCAGATTAAAATACTCCCGTCAACAGCAACAA
This sequence comes from Leptodactylus fuscus, assembly GCF_031893055.1. Lineage (NCBI taxonomy): Eukaryota > Metazoa > Chordata > Amphibia > Anura > Leptodactylidae > Leptodactylus > Leptodactylus fuscus. Next base: position 13,743,956 of record NC_134275.1, on the reverse strand, counting down.
ATTTTTTTTTTATCATATCACGTGTGTTTTGTATGCAGTGGCAAAAAGAGAATCAAACATAAAACAAGAAAAAAAAATGGAATAAAAAAAATGGAAAAATATCACTAAAGTTTAACGTAACGTTACCATAGGTTGCTGTGGTGCCAGGGTCTGCATGCCGAGTCCCGGGGGCTGTCCTTGTGTCTGGGCCTGTGGTACTGCTGCTACTTGCTGAGGCGGGGGCTGTGGTTGAGGTGGAGCTTGGGGCTGCGGAGGGGCCTGAGCCTGTTGCTGCTGCTGCTGTTGTTGCTGCTAATAAAGTTAGGAGGACTTGTTATAGGCCTGGACTCGCTGAACTTTAAAGCCAAGACAGGGTTGTTTGCACGGAGTGGAATCTGCCTGCAAAAAGGCCTCCCATTCATTTCAATGAGAGTCACTCGCTTCCCCCCAACTAGCGACATGCCCTATCTTCCTGCGAATTCCGGCTCGGGACTCCCTCCTGATTAGGTCCATTCATTCAGGCCTGATCAGGAGGGGGATGCCGCACGGAGAAGTCACAGGGCGGAAAAGGTGACAGTGACAGTTTTCTTCCCGAATATACTTTACACACTTACTCTTAACAACTGCTGCTGCCTCAGATACTGCTGTTGGTCTGGTAACATCTGCGTGGGTCGTATGGTACCTTGTACACTCTGCGCAGTCATGTGACCCATCCCGGTCATCATGGTAGCCTGTTGCATTTGTTGGTGTGGGAACCTGATGGCAGATGACAACAAGTAAATAAATGTACAACGCCCCTCTCCTTTCCCCAGCTAAACCACAGATGGCTAGAGATGTCACACATACCTCTGTCCAGTTTGGGGATTATGACTGTAACCGGATGCCTGCTGATGGACGTAACCACTTGGCCTCTGCGGCATTTGTCGCACCGAATCAAGGAGTGTGCCACCGGATGGTGGAAGAGTACCAGGATAGGACTGTGTATTGTACGCAGAGGGCACCAAACCACTAGTCTGTGATGGAGGAGGATGCTGTTGCATCGGCACGTGGGAAGTGTATGACGTATAACCCTAAGGAAAAGTGGTGTAAAAGTCACAAAGTTCAGAGAGAAATCTTAATGGGGTGTCTTATCTTATCTCTTATAAAAGAATGTACAGATATAAAGTATGGCTGGCAAAATTCCACCATATTAACCAAGTATACCTGGGAGGGCTGCATAGATCCATATGGGGGTGTGGGTGTCATCTGTCGAACAGGCTGAGTCATCATACCCTGCGTCTGCTGAGGGAGAGCATACTAATAAACACATTTTTGCTTATTTGTTCTTCTCTTCATTATACATTGGTCAAACACACCCTGAAATCACTCACCAATTTCGCCTGAAGATGCTGCCTTAGTAGCTGACCCTGGGGGATGGGCGGCTGCGGCCTGTACATAATAGGCTTGTAAGCGTCGATCATCCCGGCTACGCTTGGTGGAACGCCGCTTCCATAAGGAGGTCGGGTCTGAACCACCTTCACCATATTCATACGAGGGGGTCGGTAAGTGTCCAGACGTGGTCCACCTGTTTCAGATCAGAATAGTGGGGACAAATTAACAAAACCAAACTATAGCGAGAGGCATAATCATTGGACACTCTGCAGAATGGGGTAGGCTTTGGGCTAGTTCACACGGGGGGCGGATTGGCGGATTTTGGTCCTGATTGTAGGGCCATAATGCGCCTGCCGTGACTGTTACAGCTTCCCGCTCTGGAGTAGGCCCAAATGAATGGGCTTAGTCCGGAGGGTGCTGCCGCGAGGCGGACGCCGGGGCCGAATCAGCCGCGGAATCCGTCTGAAGAAAGGGCAGCTCGCTTCTGTTTTCCGTGAGCGGCAACATTCCGCTCACGGAATAATAATAAGCTAGCAGTCTACATAGACCTCCATTGTGAGGGGGCGGATTCTGATGTGGATTCAGTGCCAAGATCCGCCCTCCTCTTGCCCCGTGTGAGCGAGCCCTTAGAAAATAGCTTTCTAGACAGTACAGTGCTTAACACTGCAGACTTGCAGCACTGGAGTCCTGAGTTCGAATCCTGCCAAGGTAACATTTGCAAGAAGTTTGTATGTTCACATCACGCCATCAAATATACCTTCAACTCTATGTTACAGCGGATGGGATATTGGGGACAATACATAACAATCACTCACCAGGAGGTAAGGGCTGATTCTGAGTGTACACACTCTGTGCTCCATAAGGCAAACGCGACATGGCCCCTGCTCCTTGGGAGTGCAGAAGGTCAGTGGGCACTCCCATTTGATAAGGCATTGAACGTCCTCCACCAAGCCCATAATCCTGAATAAAACACACAAAATAATGACTTTACTCTGCCAACTTTTCAATGACACAAGTAAGGGACTGTACTAACGTGTCTGTAATAAGAACCATTTGATAGTCCCAGGTTTTTGACACTATACTATTTTGGGTCTCCCTCTCTACGGAGCCCTCAGTCCCAGTGTGTGAATTGACATATATATGTATTATTTTTCTATACCTCTCCTTTGTTCGCCGGCTGACGAGTCTTCTTATTTTTCTTGCTTTGTTTCTTCCGGTCGTCACTTGCCCCCGTGCAGCCTCCTCCACTTTTATCCACCTTGAGTGGTTCGCTTAGCTTCTTATCTGGTTCACTACTTGTTGGAGTTGGTGGCTCCTCATCTTCAGGAGGAAGAGACAACGGCTCCAAATAGTAAGTGCGTGGCTTAGGCTTAAGGTGTGTGTGGTACAATAGTAATCTCTGCTGCTCCTCCAACCGAGAGACCCTTCTGTCGACACGCACCGTACCGAACCATCCCCAGGAAAGAGGAGCAGATTGTTTCAGACCTTCAAAAAGGTCCCAAGGGGAAATTTTCTGCTTGGTGGAGACTTGAAGTCCCTGGAAATAGTGTTCAAAGGGAAAAGTTACTGTAGGAGTAAATATTACTAAATGTAATGTTCTCACGTGTTTCGTCAACTCCACATTGTCACCGTTGTATATAGGAGGGCTTGGCATGACAAAGCTGGTTGCACAGCCTCGAAAGTGACAAAGGCTGAAGCCTTACCACAGATTAAATAAGGTCTGACAAATTATTGTGTGGTACAGTGCAGAATGCATGTAAGGCCTGGGTCACATCTGCATTCGGTATCCTGTCCGGGGAACGGAATACAAACATATTAACAAGCGGTGAGCAATGAAAGCACACGGACCCATAGACTATAATGGGGTCCGTGGGTTTTCCGCGCGCTGAGTTATGCGGAGAGGAAAGTAGTTCTTGAAGTATTTTTCTCTACGCATGACTTGTGCGGAAAACCCACAGACCCCATTATAGTCTATGGGGTCCGTGTGCTTTCATAAGCTCACCGCTTGTCATTGCGTTCAGTATTCCATTTGGGAGATCCCCGTGCGGACTTCCCGAATACAATACCAAAGCAGGTCTCAAACATCATTTTGACCACGTAGCCATCCTTAGAATAATCTATTAAAATAAATCTCTGCTGTTATTTTTATTTTTTACCCTATACCTACAAGTTGTTTTCTATTTTAATTTCTTATAAAAAAAAAAAAAAAGTCCCAAATTCTCTGCTAATTTCCATCCTAATATACATCTGCAGTGACAGCTGCGGGCAGCCAGAGTTTTATCATCTGACCTTTAAGTCTATGCAAAAGAATCTGATGCCCTTTATATAAAAAAATAAATAAAAATACATAAAAAAATTAATATAAACACTCTGACCCCCATTGATACAGAATATGAAAGAGCACTGAGTTTTTTGATATATACTAATATTGATCTATCACCTATCGCCTATCGCCTATCTATCTATCTATCTATCTATCTATCTCTCTCCTATCTATCTATCTCTCTCCTATCTATCTATCTATCTATCTATCTCTCTCCTATCTATCTATCTCTCTCCTATCTATCTCTCTATCTCTCTCCTATCTATCTCTCCTATCTATCTATCTATCTATCTATCTATCTCTCTCCTATCTATCTATCTATCTCTCTCCTATCTATCTATCTCTCTCCTATCTATCTATCTCTCTCTCTCCTATCTATCTATCTCTCTCTCTCCTATCTATCTATCTCTCTCTCCTATCTATCTATCTATCTATCTATCTATCTCTCTCTCTCCTATCTATCTATCTCTCTCCTATCTATCTCTCTCTCTCCTATCTATCTATCTCTCTCCTATCTATCTATCTATCTATCTATCTATCTCTCTCTCTCCTATCTATCTATCTATCTATCTATCTATCTATCTATCTCTCTCCTATCTATCTCTCTCCTATCTATCTCTCTCCTATCTATCTCTCTCCTATCTATCTCTCTCTATCTATCTATCTATCTCTCTCTCCTATCTCTTATCTCTCTCTCGTATCTATTTATCTATCTATCCATCTCTCTCTCTCCTATCTATCTATCTATCTATCTATCTCGTATCTATCTATCTATCTATCTATCTCTCTCTCGTATCTATCTATCTATCGTGGAGACCCAGGTTTACTCTTCTAGCTCTGTAAAGCTCTGTGTGTCATCTGAAGAGAACGTTTAGCTAAAGCTTCTCATCAGGATTACTACAGATGTCATATCCTGAGTCATTCCAAATACTAACAAATACTTAAAGGGAACCTGTCACTATGAAAATGCAGAAACCTCCGCAGGTATGTTATAGAGCAGCAGGAGCGGAGCAGATTGAAGGCGTAATGGAGTCCAGTGGGCGGTGCTAACCGTTACTGATCACACAGATAGCCGCCAATCACTGTTAGGACCGCCCACTGGACGCAATCACTCCTAAGAATAGAAACCGATAAATTAATCAATAACTGTCAAATACTGAATCGTCTCCTGCTCTACAACTTACTGCCTCCAGATTACATCACATTTTCTTGCGGACAGGTTCCCTTCAAAGGAATGAGAAGAGTAAATAACATCGTTGCCTTCAAGATTTGTTAGGGCTCGTTCACACAGAGTTTTTTGGCAGCAGATTTTGCCTCAAAATCCGCTGCCAAAAACCGCTCCCATTGATTTCAATGGGAGACGCTCGCTTCTTTTTTCCGCAAGCTAGTAGTGGGGAAAAAAAGAAGCGAAGGGAATTTGAGAATATAAAGTCCTACATTAGAAAGAGCACAACAGGGAGGACCCTGTCTCATAGAGGCAAAGGACCTTCCACCACCTCCCTCCGCTCCAGCTCTTTACCCTTCTTTAACCCCTTTCCGCTCAGTGCTGTACTATTACATTGCGCTGAGGCTATCTCCCTCCCACAGACACTGTGCTAGTCAGTTTTGTACCACAGCAGCAGGAAAAAGGCACCAAGAGCAAAAAGAGCACGGAAACAACAAACAAAACACATCCTTCACCCAAAAAAGCAGCAAAATAGCTTGGGCAGGAAAGGCATGTAAAAAAGTAAGGGTGGGGTCTGTGCCCCCCAGTTAATACAACCATAAAAGGATTTTACGGTGAGTACCAAAAAAATACTGTTTTCTCCCTTATTTCACTGGGAGACACAGCACCATGGGATGTCCAAAAGCAGTCCCAGAGGGAGGGAATTACACGGCCATAGGAACAACTCAGCGCACAGCCGCCAGCAGAACCTCATGACCCAACCCAACAGAGAGAGGAGGGAGAGTGCGCCCAAGTCTTCCCTGAGGCCGGAAGGCCAGGGGCTTCAGAAGAAGAACTGAGAAGGAAGGGACCTGTCCTACAAGAAGACAAAGACTGTGGGCAACACGGTGGCTCAGTGGTTAGCACTGCAGACTTGCAGTGCTTGAGTCATGGGTTCGAATCCGGCTGAGGATAAATTGTAATCTAGACTTGAGAAAACAACCAGGAACCCGGGTAAGAAAAGAAGAGCGGACGATAGACAGTACTCCAGTACTCTCACAGTAGTGGGTCAAAAGTAGAACCTGGCTGACTGTGGATCACAGACCTAAGGAAAAGACTAGATAGCAGGTTTCAAAAACCTATGGCATTGCAGAACCTTGGCTTCACTAGCCACGCCATAAAATGCAGCAGAGGGAAAGGGGCCCAATAGTCAGAAGGTCAACCTGTAAAGGGAGAGACCAAGGAGCATCCGCCAACAGGAATGTGAGAACCGACCAACAGTCCCATCCTGGAGGCACCAGAATGGCTGGAACTTTACAGGACAGAGAAGAGGAGGAGGGAACAGGATCAGAAGGAAGTCCGATCAGGAGATCACAAGAGCGGCGGCAATGGGCTGAGGGCCCGGGACATGGCCCCGGCCGGGAGTGCAGTTGTAGGATGACCTACTGATGACGCGGCCACTCACCCAGGAATATTACATGACAAGGTAATAGAGAGCTTCCAGAAAAGCCACACCGAACCAGGCACACCCTGGAAGGTTCAAGAAAGTGACCACAGAGGAGATGTTGGTCTGGACTCGACCGGACACTCTAGGAGGAGAGGCATCCAATGAGACAGGATGAGGAAGATGGCCCCCAGGACCAGAGGAAGAACTGGAGAAGGAGTCTGCCTCCTCCAAAAAGGTCATGAGCTGTCAAGGCACCGAAGACTGGAGATAGGAGGACAACCTGGGAGGAGAGGGGAAGACAGGAGATGCAGGCTGGAGACAGTCAAGTCCCAGCGGCCCAGAAACAACACTGCAAGGGCTCAGAGGAACTGAGCCAAAGAGAGAGCCGTGAAGGACAAAATGATCGTATCTAGGACTGTCAGGCAGAAGAGACAGAGACACAAAGGGAACCTCCAAAGGCCAGACACACCGGAACAGGAGACCAGAACCTTTCAAAAACAAAACTTGACCAGGAGTGTATCGAGCATCATATCAAGGCAGAACTTTTACCCGCTGAAGAGCCAGCAAAAACAGCAAAGGGGCCCAAGGTGAGCCACAAGCTGGTTAGAACTCGACCCAGAAGACATCCAGGTACCTCATCACAAGGACTCCTCTGCCATGGAGGAAGGCAAACAGTCACCTGGAAAAAAACAAGGGAAGAGAGCGTTGCAGGACACGATTGGCGGCAGGAAACAGTCAGTATCCAGGGATGTCATCACAGATCGCAGGGCCACATGTGAAACTTTCAGATATGGACAAACCTGTGGGAGCCTCCTCAGATCCAGAAAAAGGAAGGAGCTGTCCTTCCAGAAGTAGGAACAATAATGCCTTGTCACAGCAAAGTGGGGGCAGCCTGGAGGAAAAAAAACCTTGTTCAAGTAGCCGGTATATACCAGCTCTAAGACTCGAGAGAGGGAGGTGCTGACAAGCCAGAACTCCATGAAGAAGAGCCCTCACTTGAGAGGGGCAAGATCCAAAGAAGAGAAGACTGGCAAAAGATTGCCAAAAGCCTTGGACTAGAATAGAGGCTACTCGGAGCGCTAGTCACAGGAAGGCTGACCTCTGGCACAGGAAGGAGAACACAGCATGCCTTGAGCGGATGCAAGGCACAGCACAATGTAACAGCATAGGCGCCGCCAAGGCAGAACTGCAGGCTGCTTCAGGAATGCATTGCCCAAAAGCTGAAGGTCCTGGTCTATGCCCCGGGAGAGGGGCAACACAGGAGAGACCACCCCTATAGCGCAGTTTAGCCTGGAAAAACAGGCCTTGATGCCAAAAAACACAAAAAAAGACTGCAGGGAGAAGCCAGCGCTACGAAGGCCACCATAGAGGTTGCAGCGAAAGGAGAGTCCACCAAAAAGGTGGACAAGGCAAACAGACCAGTCAACCCTCGCTGGAGGGCGTCACAACTGGAATTATGTTGTGCATTTCGTCAGGCACCCTCAGAGGAAAACAGAGGGAGGCGGAGACCACTACCAAAGGCAAAATAGAAGCCTGGGAGGGCCAAACAATGGTGGGATCCCCGCGGAGGGCACCGACACATGGAGACACGCTTAAGACATCTAGAGTGAAGCCATTATTCCGTCATGATATAGCCCACACCCCAAGATACTAGGTTCCAAACTGACTAGCACAGCGTCTGTGGGAGCGATATAGCCCAGGGGCGGAGCAGACAGCTTTGTTTTCTCCTAGAGGCCAAGTCTATATCCCATGGTGCTGTGTCCCACAGTAAAATAACAATATACATATGGTATTACTGTAATCATACAGACCTGCCAGGCAAAGTTGTCATGTCATGTTTAATGAAGAGTCAACAACAGAACAAAATGCATAAAAATATATACAGAATGATAAATGTGTCAAAAAGATTTCCCCCCCCTCCCCCCCAAAAAAAACTTTAATAAAAACTAATCAAAACATTATAAAAGTACAATTCGCCAAACAATTACTTTTGTTACTTTCAGTACACAATATGCTGATTAGGCTCTCTGTCAGATGGGCGGTTCAAGATTGTATGCTCCACCCAACTGGCAGGAAAGAGTCTAACCAGTACATTAGACGTCGAAAATAACAGCACCAATTGCTCAGGAATGGTCGGAGCTGGAGAAAAAATTCCAACTGCTCTGGAATCAGTTGGGCGTCACCTACTGAGAAAAGCAAAGAACATGAGCTGGTGACGGGTTTCTCTTTAAGCTTCATTTATATTAATGATATAGAACATTTTCTCTGCTGCCTTTGAAGATAAAAGTGTCTATTTATATTCTACCCCCGATGAAGGTCCAAATGGTTAAAAGAAAAATTAGACCTTAAAGGGATCAATCATTAAAATGCATTTTTTCCCTAACACATAGGAATAGCCTTCAGAAAGACTATTCTTCACCTACCTTTAGATGTCTTCTCCGCGCCGCCGTTCGGTAGAAATCCAGGTTTTTTTCCGGTATGCCAATTTGCCAATGCTACAAGAGAACCCTCCAGTGCCGCCTCCATCTTCGTCTGGAACGGCCTCTCCCTGCGTCGGCTTCAAACTTCTATGCATGTGCAGTCAGCTCTCCTGCCAGCCCTCGAGCAAAGCTGACTGTGCATGACCGCGGCCATTTTCTTGTGGCCGCTTACCCCAGCTTACTGTGTAAGCAGCCACAGGAAAATTGCCGCGGGCATGCGCAGTCGGCCCGACAGCAGAGCCAACTGCACATGCCTAGAAGATTGAACCCAGCGCTGGAAGACGACGCGGAGAGAGGCGGCGCTAGAGATTTCTCTCGCAGAATTGGGGACGCCCCCAGTGCTGTTTAAGCGCTGAGGTCTGCCCCCAGTGCTGCAAGAGAACTCATTTGCATACCGAAGAAAACCGGGATTTCTACCGAACGGCGGCGCGGTGAAGACATCTAAAGATAGGAGAAGAATAGCCTTTCTTAAGGCTATTCCTACGTGTTAAGGAGAAAAAATTGCATTTTAATGATTGAATCCTTTTAAAACTATAAAAATTAATATTATGTGAAAATATACAATACAATACAATACATGGTGTCTTTTATATACGAACCACCCTTTTGTTTTCAGGTGGAATATCCCTTTTAGGTTAGCAATGATATTCACCTCCTTCTTGAAGATGGAGTCAAATCCAGCAATCTTGTTTCCTTTGGTGTCAATAAGAGATCCCTGAGGTTCACAAGTTATTACATCCCGCGTCTGCTTTGGTAAGGGCAACAGCTGGCGTACTTTCTCCAAACTCTCTGACTGACGGTCACCTAGTTCCTTCTGTAATAAAACAGAAAAAGAGACGTTAGGAGTCAGAAAACATTTCATACAGATGCAGGTCATCCAAATGCTACAAAGAAAGACTAAATTACCCGAAGCTTCTTCACAAGATTCATGTATGCCCTCTTGTTCTCCTCCATGCTGCCTTGTGAGATACTGGACATGTCAGCAGCCAACGTGCCATTAATAAGCACGCTAAGCATATCCAGCACGGTGGTGAAGAGCTCACTGAAAGGGAAAAGGAGACATGTCAACACTATATACTTAAGACACTTTATCAAAGGAGGTAGGAGATGGCAGGACAGCAACTTCACAGCCGCCAAGATCTGCCGTTGTACATTTTGTTCATTTATCATGCCTGTGTGTATGGGTGAAAGCATTTAAAAAAAAAAAAAAAAATGCACCTTCCAGTACGGCAAATACTTTAAGAAAAATGAAGTGCAAGGGACATCCTTACGCCCCCATCCTCATATCTATCCCATGGAATTGATTGGTGTTCAAGAGGACCCTTCACCACCTCTACCAATTCTTGTTTTTAGCATCTGCCACTCTGATTCCAGCACAGTTGGAATTTTCTCTCTAGCCCCCACCATTCCTGAGCAAAGTGCAGTTAGTTTTGGTGCCTGTTGTGCTATATAAGGTCTGTAATGCCAGAAGGGCGGTGTCAGACGGGGGCGTGATTCAGAGCTCCAATCAGAGGCAGCCAGTGTCAGAGCTCACAGTCACACCAAGATGGTGTCTGATCAGAAGCAGGAAAGAGCTGTACTGTAGGCATATACTAGGGCAGAACACATAAAAGAAGTCGGGAGGGCGACCAATTGCTCCAGAATGGTGGGGGACTAGAGAAAAAATTCCAACTACAGCAGAATCAGTGGAGCAGCGCCTATTAAAGAGCTGCCTAGTTGGAGGTGGTGAAGGGTCCTCTTTAAACCCAAGAGGTTTGAGAAAAGCCTTGAGAACCATCCTTGTTCCCATGCAGAACTGACCATGGATGGAACCAAATCTTTTATAGAAGGTTACTGATCAAAGCAGCAAGTGGCCCTTTTAAGAGAATCTTACAATTTATTATAGCTTGCAATCTCAGAAGTGTTTCGGGATGTGCGTGCATACATAAAGAGAAAGTGCAGAGTAATAGGTACATGAGGCGCTTACTTATTAGACTGCATGTCCACAGTGCCGCTGCTGATAATGTCCAGGAGAAGTACGGCCCACTCCGTTGTCTGCTGCGTGCTGCGCTGGACCGTATCAAACATTCCACCCACCTAACACAAAAATAATCATAATTATATCACCATTACGAACACAAAGTAACATTGTAGATTACAAAAAAAATTGTAGTGCATATAAATTAATATAAAATACTCTCTATTTTAACTCCAATATACTACAGTATGCCTGAACATTGTGCATAGTATTATAGGACATGGGACGTATTACAGCCCTGGAAACATCTGATGTCAAGAACAGGAGATCAGGGTATCAATGCTGCAATCCTGGCAACTGCAGCAACAACAGGTTTTGACTCCGGAGATCAGTTCAGTCCAACCCTGATAGTGGTCACTGACCTCCTGCTGGTTATCTCATGGGTACAGCACCAGTATCCACATGATTTTTGAGACACATCTCCAGTCCAGATAACCAGTCCTCACCAGTGAAGAAGATCACTAACACCATTTATTACCCATTCACAGGATATAGGAGAAAAGTGTGATTGTTGGAGATCTGACCAATAGGATCCCACCAGTGATGTAAATCAGGGGTCCCCAACCGCCGGTCCGCGGACCAGTCCCAAACCGTGGGGCATGTTGCACCGGTCCACGTACCGGTGGCGAGGATGCGGCAACTGATGGTTCGTTGTTGCTCATCAGGATAAGGTGAGCAAAGTGCGGGGTTGGGCTGGGACCCGCTGTATGCCCGGGATTCTAGTACTATGCAGGACATGCAGCGGGTCTTGGCTCAACCCCGCACTCGCCTACCAAACGTTGGGCAACTACATTACACGTGACTTGTCCCTGTGACGTGTAATGTAGCTGTAGTGAGGCTGTAGTGAAGTTAATAGCAGCATTAGGAATGATATCCGTCATCAGTAGCCATGTTCATAACAGTGTCTGTCATCAGTAGTCATCTTCATAACCTGCAGTGTCCGTCAGTTTGCACTCTCTTGTGTTTTCATATGTATATGATTCTAATTTACACCCCCAAGTTTAACCCTGCCCCAACCACACCCCATAGAAAAATTGTCTTGCTGAAACTGATCCCTGATGGAAAAAAGGTTGGGGACCACTGATGTAAATTGAACATTAGTGCACAAGTGACCACTGCTCCATTCACTTTTATTACACACCTGCGCACACAGCACTCCGTCAGTCCAAGACAAGCGACTGGAGAGTTGGTCATGCATAGGCGGTGCTGCTCAACTCACAGAAGGAAGTGCCATTCTTGTTATAAGAGGAAAGCTTGTAGTCCTCTAATAGAGGACGCTTGGAGCACTGCAGCAGAAGGTTTTCTTCTACAGTTTGGCAGTATTTATAGGTTACACACCATGCATGTTTTATCAACCCAACACAGGGTCACAGGTTTACTCACCAAGTTCAACCGGAGCTTCAATACATCATGAAGAAGCTGGGGAGTCTTGCAGTCATCTTGATACTGATCATCTCGCCAGTTACTAACAATCTGAATGAAATTATATAGTTTAAAAAAAAAATGAGAAGAATTCTGAAAACTCATCAATTGCTTAAACAATAAACTAATGAAACGTGGGCGACATATTGATAAAACAAGGAACCTTTCAAGATTTTCATATTGATGGCCTCTGACATCAATAACAGACTGTTGGAGGTCCCGCTGATCGCTGCTCTCAGCACCCACCAGGGCTCACGTGGCAAGTAGCCTGCAGTGCACAGCTCACAGCTCAGTCTGCGTCCACAACAGCTGATCTGATATTATAGAGAGCCCAGAAACCTCCTGAAACTACCATTTGTAAAAGCAGAACTCATTGCAGGTATCCGAGAGTCCGACAGAGGCGATATACTGGAGCACTATCAAGGCCCCAGACTGAAATTCTGCTTTAAGTCTGTAATCTATTCAATGTAGTGCAAACAAAATGGGACATCTTGTTGCAAGATTAGGGAGTGTGAACTGTACTTGTCAGTCTTACAGAATTGGGAAGAATATGTAAAAGGTTTACATCACCAGCAAAAGGTAAAAATCTGAGCACTTACCTGTTGCACCTGACTGTATAAGGAAGTCAATAGCCCCTCTCTCTGTTCATCTTGCCCCTTAAGACAGGTTAACACCAATGATAAGAATGGCTGCTGACTTAGTAGAGACATACTGCCAGGAAAGAAAGGGGAAATGCAAGAGTTAAACAAAACCAAAAGTAAATCAGCTCTCCTCCATAGCATCTAGGTTTCTGCTGAAACAGAACAGGGTGACGCAGCGAAAACCAGATATCCAGCGTGAATTAGAATTGAAATGAAAATCTACCCAAATACATACACTATACTGTAATTGTTGCAGGCAAAGGTCTCCATTTACTGTCGTCTTCAATTTATTATTCCACTTTCCCCATAAATGTATTTTCATTAGCACTGACCTTTTCTGCTTTTGACGGTCACGCTCCTTACGAGAAGACGATCCAAGATGTTGTCCTTTCTCCAGCTCCTCCCCAGCGGCTTTCAGTACATGACCTTGCACAGATGTTGGCAGCTTGGCAATGAGAGGGGCGACGAGCCAAACACCAGACCTCTCCAAAGCACTGAAAGAGAGACAACATGGATGATCGGTGACGGTGACTAAACCTGCCCTGACAAGACAAGGTTACTAATGTCACCCATCTGAATTTACCTGAGTACAGGCTTGGATTTCGCATTGGGAGTTGCGTTGCTACTTGGGGCATTACTGGGCGGTGCAACGTTAGCAGGGGTCGAGCAGACATTTTCTGCCGATTGCTGAAACACTTCAATGGTCGCTTTAGCAATATTTTCCAGTAGGGAATTCATTTCCTACAATACAAAACAATTATTCAATATGTACAATATTCCAATGGGAGCTGGGTATACGGGCAATGTCGCAATCTATACATATAGGAAGGGTCGTAAATACAAATAAAAGGCCCCGCCATGCTCGCTCAGATTGTTTCTGCCCTACACTTTTAGAAGCATTAAATAAATGGCGATTATATTAAGCTGATGGAAGTTCTTGGAACATAAAAGCAGATTTTATCACCCGATTTTTCCATAACCTTGCACAAAAAAAGGGAAAAAGTACACCAGGTCACTTCTCTTACATTATTAGAGGTCTGTTTGATCATCAGCTGAAGCTCCAGTGCCGACTGCCGCATTGTCCACTGATCCAGGCTCTATGGGGTGGAAATCATAATGATGAATAGGTAGAAATAAGCTACAGGTCAAACATGGAGGAAAGATGTACAATCAGGGGGGAAACTGCAAAGCAGAAAATCGGTGACACAGGTCTACCCCAGGTCTTCAAGCAAAGCATAAAAAGAAAGAGAAAGACAGGCGGCACACTAGTGAAAGATTAGCTTTTGCACCTACTGAACTTAGATAGGTGAATAAATGGATCTTGTGTTTTGCCTATTTCTCTTACTGGATTGCCCTGACCATCAGCAGCCTCCATTGTATAAGACTGCGCATGCCGCGAGAAATTAGCAGATGCACAGGGTTATTCACAGTAGGCTGCTGGTGGAGGGTTCAGGTCACAAGACCCTTCATCAGTGAGTGAGTGAGTGAGTGAGTGAGTGAGTGTGTTGCAACTGGAAAGAGACAGCTTGCAATGTGGGCAAATGTCTAGAAACAAGGCCATCAAGACAGATCAGTAAGGTCGCTTTCAGTGCCATTTTCATTGGACCATTGACTGAAATGCTATGCTATGATAGGAGGCCTTACTTTCAATATGAAAACCATAAAATTGGAATAAAATGTAGAACTTTATTATACAAACAATAACATATGTCTCAGTATTGGTCTGCAACTGGACAAACCCTGTAACCTGTCTACTACGCTTCATAAGTGATCACAGAAAGACCTTTCAGAGACCAGAGATTAGCTTGTATCTCCTTAAAGAGGACCTTTCACCACTTTTGGGCACAGGCAGTGTTATATACTGCTGGAAAGCTGACAGTGCGCTGAATTCAGTGCACTGTCGGCTTTCCCGATCTGTGCCCGGTGTGAAGAGCTTACGGTGCCGGTACCGTAGTGCTCTATGGTCAGAAGGGCGTTTCTGACCATTAGCCAGGAACGTCCTTCTGCCTCGCGGCGCCAATCGCGCTGTGCTGTGGAGCGGGGAGGAACGCCCCTCCCTCTGCTCACACAGCTCGTCCATAGACGAGCATTATCAGGAGCGGGAGGTGGGGGGGGGGGGGGGAGTTCCTCCCCGCTCCACAGCACAGCGCGATAGGCACCGCGAGGCAGAAGGACGTTCCTGGCTAATGGTCAGAAACGCCCTTCTGACCATAGAGCACTACGGTACCGGCACCGTAAGCGCTTTACACCGGGCACAGATCGGGAAAGCCGACAGTGCGCTGAATTCAGCGCACTGTCAGCTTTCCAGCAGTATATAACACTGCATGTGCCCAAAAGTGGTGAAAGGTCCTCTTTAATACGTGACCTTACCTGTAAAATATGCTTGATGCGCTGTCTTTGAGGGTTGTCCCCTTGTTCTGCATCACTTAGTCTGTGCGGATAACAAATCAACTGCATCAGGCGTTGTGCCTGGGCACTGCTGAGAACGGGGTCCTGGAGATCAATGGAGTCTTCACAAAGGGAGCGAACACATCTCTCCCCAACCCATTCCTGGAAAATGGAGAAAGAAAGAGATATAGAGATATGATTGATAGAGATAGATAGATAGATAGATAGATAGATAGATAGATAGATAGATAATAAATAAGGGACAGCATGGTGGCTCAGTGGTTAGCATTGCAGCACTGGAGTCCTGTGTTCAAATCTTGCCAAGGACAACATCTGCAAGGAGTTTGTATGTTCTCCCCGTGTTTGTGTGGATTTCCTCCCACACTCCAAAGACTTACTGATAGGGAAAATATACGTTGTTAGCCTCATATGGGGCTCACAATAAAAATAAAATAAATAAAAAAAAAAATAAAAAATAATAATAATATATACATTTTATTATTATTATTAATTATTATTATTGTCTAATGAGCTACACAGATCACATGCACTTCACTATAGGCAGAGTTGGGACAAAGATTCACCTGTTGGCAGATGCTTCGTAACACATATTTGGCATACACATCCAGACTTGCAGTCTCTATGGACACAGCCCGTCCACCCGCCCGATTTGTAGACAAATCTTCATCAGTAATATCTTCAGTACCTGCCGGCAATGAAAAGCCAGAGCCTTGCAACTCTGCATCACCTGGAAAACAACATTTACAGACAAGGAAACTTTAATTTTCAGTTATTACAAGGGCTAATCTTATTTGTTGCGATGTACACAGAACGCATTGCATTGTGATCATCACGGGATGCTGGTGGTCTAGTGGCCCCACCCCCAATGATAAAAAAATATAATAAAAAGAAAGCACTGACCCAGCATAAATATTGCCTTGAGCACAGCAAAAAGTGCTCCTGGTACGATGCGATTCTGAGATGCTGCCAGAAGATGGCGGTCACAAGAAGAACGAATTCCGAATGTTGCTTTATCTGGAATAGAAACAAGTTCTCTTAGTTTTAGGTTCCACATAGTAAGTATGGAGATAAAGAACAGGCGACACCCTAAACTTACTGCTGTCTGGTTCATACGGATTGAGCTGAGGAGTTCGAAACAGATGAAGCAAAATCCGGCAAGTGAGCCGCGCTCCAGATTCAGAATCCTGCTCGCTACATGCTGCAAAGGAAACAAGATCAGATGTTACATCGGCAAACAGAACGCACGACAGATGAAGTGGAAAGAAAACACATCTTTATCCAGTATGTTCACGAAATAAACTGAGGGCCAATATTTCGCGAGCGGTGAACGGTCCCATCCATAGCAAGTACAAACAATGGGAAAGTAATTAGAGGATGTGTAATCGTACACATAACACCTTTCAGCAAATCCCCAATCTGCTGCGCTTTACACTTCCCACTCAATGCACAAAACTGGAGAGCGCCATTGTAAGTGCACAGGCAGGGTCTCTGCAGAGCGGCGGGATTTCTCTGTAATGGTTCACATCTAATCTAATATACTGCAGTATAAGAACACTGAACGCACTTCTTATCTTCATCGCCATTTTGCATTGGTTGTATTTTGACTTGTATTTAATAGAGCTTTTCTACATTAATCAGTTTTGTGTCTCCAGCTCTCCGTCATGTCTCCTCATGCTGAGTCTGTCTGTAAGAACAGGAGCCACATAATAACACATACAAAGTCCATAGTGTGAAGGAAGCATGACCACTGCTCCAGTCACTTCTGTGTAACACGTCTCTCATCAGAAAAATACAGAAAGAAAAAGTCCATTAAGGCCGGTCCCCACTAACATAATTCATAGCATATCACTAGGGTATGAGATCGCTTAAAGGGATCCTATCAGTCAGACACAATTTTTTGTAGGTACCACATCGGAATTGCCTTAAGAAAGGCTATTTGTCTCCTACCTTTGTCGTCTTCTCCCATGCCGCCATTCACATACAAGATCGGTTCTTGTCGGTATGTAAAGGAGTTCTCTCGCAGCACTGGGGGCGTCCACAATGCTGCCAGAGAACTCTCTCCAGCGCCGCCTCCTCTTCTCCAGCAGCATCATCTTCAGCCTTTTCTTCCGGCGGTGGCTTGTAACTTCTAACGCCGCAGGCCTTGGGCAGAGCAGACTGCGCATGCCCACAGGCCACGAGAAAATGGCCGCTTACAATACTGTGCAAGCGGCCATTTTCTTGTGGCCTGTGGGCATGCGCAGTCTGTACTACCCAAGGCCTAGAAGTTACAAGCAACCACTGGCAGAAGAGGCTGAAGATGACGCTGCTGTCAAAGATGGAGGCGGCGCTGGAGAGAGTTCTCTCGCAGCATTGGGGACGCCCCCAGTGCTGCGAGAGAGCTCATTTACATACAGAGAAAAACTGGGATTGTAGGCGAACGGCGGCACGGAGAAGACAACGAAAGGTAGGAGAAGAAGATTGTTAAGGCTATTCCAACATGGTACCTACATAAAAATTGTGTCTGACTGATAGGATCTCTTTAAAGGGATTTTCTGACGATACAGACGTGCGATCTATAGCTGATGAGCCGTATATTGTACAACAGCTGCGCTTGGCATTGTAGCTCATCCTCATTCACTTGAGCAAAACAAAACTGAAAACCTTCTATGTGATCGTTAAACATCACATGGTCCAAAAAAGCTGCGGCGATTAGATTATCTGTGGGGTTTCCCGGTGTTGGCCCCAATCTATGTAATTTTGATGACCTATGAAAAGAGTTCTTAAAATATTGTAATCCTGAAAAACTCCCTTAATGACGGCCATAATCCTAAAAATAAAGCACTAACTGAACAAAGCAGATCCTTCTGCGATTTTTATTGTTTTTTAAGATACTGTAGGTGCGTTCATTCACCAGCAACAATGATAACACAACAAAAAGGGAGCAGATGCATTGTACAGAATAATACACACACAGTATGGCATCACATACAACACACGTGCTTATACAAAAGCATATAAAATAAACCATAGTAATGGAAACCTTCACAGTCATAAGCATCGTTCACACAGAGCAAGGCATCGGACCAGACATCTCAATAGGAAAACACGCTCCTTTATTAAAAGGGAAAAATTCCCAAAACGTGAAACAACCAAAAAGCCAACACATTGTAGCAGAGCAGAGGAGAGGAGATGAGATATCCCTGTATGTGTTTCTCTCTTGTTATATGCTACTGTACTATCCATGATGTTGTATCACTGAAATTCCCCCATTGACTATTAAAGGATTATTTAATCTTATCTTATCTACCAGCAAAAAATCTTATCTCAGTCTTAATGCCAGAGCAGATGTGGAGAGGACAACAGTCAGGAAGGCTCCTGGGTCTTCAAGGAAAAGGAGGACGCCATCCAAATATAATGCTATTCACTCACCATGGAGTCCAACCCTGAAGGGGGACAAGCAAAGGGGCCCAATGGCAAACAGACTAAGGGACAGGGAACAGGCCGGGCATGAGCTCATACCCAGCAGAAATCATCTAGAGATCTGTATATTTGGCCGCACTTCTGGCTCACCCAGACTACACTCCAGTATCAAGTCAAGCCTAGCACAAAGCAATATCCTCCTCCACTCAGATATGGCAGATGGGAATGAGCCTCAGCTCAAGGCCTTAGGGGTCTCTCACAGGACAATTTCAGAAGGTGATCTGGTGTTTATGATCCGGGTACATCTCTGAGACTATGTAGTCCAGAACCCCCTGCCAATCTCCCCATGGGGAACTGGGTCTTCCTTCAGTGATTTTCACTTCCCAGCAATACAGGGACCTACAACTACTATGACTAGAAGAACCTACAAACACCCTTAGGAGTGATATTACGAACTTAAATTTGTGCAGTTTTTCATGAGGAGATAAGGAAAAGTGGAGGCTTGATCAAAAGCACCGATAAGCCGCTCTGTATACTGTACAGCAGCCGGGAAAGTTACTGCAAGCACAATCCTACTACTTCTGTTAGGGTAAGCTCACACAGGGTTTTTTGGATCGGAACCAGAGGCGATCCAAAAACCGGGTAGCTGCGACTAAAAGCCGATGCACTGCACCAGCATCCAGCCGCACACTCTGCTCCGGATTAGGCCCAACGAATGAGTCTAGTCAGGAGGAGGGAGTGTCTTCAGGCCGAATTGCGAGGTGACTTGGCTTGAAGAATGAGCACCTCGCTTCTTTTTTCCGGGAGCTGGAAGAAACGGCTCCCGGGTAGAAAGACCTGAGCAGCTCCCATTGATTTCAATGGGAGCCGTCTTTTTGGTCAGGGATTTGGATATGGCCTAAAAACCCTGACCAAAAAAAACTTCCCCTTATAAGGCCTACAATGCCAAAGATGATAAATGTTGACTCACCTGCTGTCAGAAGGGAAGGGATGGCCGCACAACGGATCAGATCCTCAAGTGGAAAACACTGGCGAGCAACAAGAATTGCAACAAATGTTGCAAGCGAATCATGGAAAGACAAGTCACTGACCTACAAGGATTGCAAAATACAAATATAAAAATATAGTTATTACTCGCTGCACTATTGCATGTTTTCCTTCCAAATACCCTACCACCATGGATTGCTTATTCAACTAACACCCTTTGAAATAACCTAAATGGGGCGATACCCAGGAATAGCTGCACATCACCCGCCTTAAAGGGGCTGTATCAAGTTCTGTAGGCTATAGGACAAGTGTCTGATCAGTGGGGGTCAGACTGCTGTAACCTCCGCTGATCATGGGATGCAGTATCTGCCTATAGTCATGGGGCTGCAGATGTGCATGAGTGCTACCTGTACTTAATACATGGTACAACCCCCTAAATGAAGGCAAAATACATAGAGAAGATTCCGAAATCCATCCTGGAGACTCACATCCACATTACACAGCAGGTCGTTGAAGCCGCAGGTGCCATTATTAGAGGAGCAACACAGAGCCTTCAGCACACCCAGCCATTCAGAGCTCAGGTCTTTGCAGGATCCGGTCAATTCCGCACACAGAATAGCAATGTCATTAATTCTGCATGAGAAGCATAAGATAATTGTAAGACAAGTTATCATAGCGGTGCATTATGCCCCATTATCAAACCCCCAAATAGGTGACAGAATATCTTTACCCATCAGTATCATGGTCTCCTGCACACACATGTACAAGTGCATTGCACACAAAGCTGTAGCGATTGGTCGGAGAATCGCGCAGAAGTTTTCCCAGCATGCCAAAGTTATAATTATGTTCTGTCGGATTGGAGATGGTTTCCAACATAAACTCCTGTTCCCACAGCATGTTGGAGTCAGATGGATCCACTATACAGTATATAGTGTTCTTTACTTTAGAGCAGAAGTCACTATATGAAAAAAATAAAAATTATATTACATTTTATAAAATTTTTTTTTTTTTTCTAGAGCGGTCACAGATGCACAGTTAAGCTAATGTTCAATACGCAACAAACTCCATTATACGCATATACTCCATTTTGTTGCCGCTGTTCCCCTGATCAGCTGTTGCTTTTATTGGATTCAGCAGTCATGTGATCTTAGTGTCTCCCAAAGTAGCAGAAACACGCAGATCAGCCATGACAGTGACTACTATCACTCCTATGGATGCCTCAGTAACACCAGGAGGTCCGCGAATCCCTAAACCCACAAAGATCATCTATTCCGGCAGCCACCAGAAGCTGCTATAGTGGATGGGATCGCTCTCAATCCATTATAGGAATATTCCTATCTGCTGAACCTTTGAAGAATCTGCCCATCAATAAAATGTAATAAATAAACTAAAGTGATTACAAATTCAATGTCTTCCACTTACCTAAATAATTCTCCATACTTGCTTTTGAGGTGACTGCAGGACATGTACAAGTCATACAAATAGGCCAGAATACAACGTTCGGCCGAGGAACCATCTGAGCGGTTCATGCCATGCTTCACTACTCCACATAGGCTGTAAGGAAAGAAATACAGGATATTGAAAATCTCAGCCATGGAGCGGTGTCACCTTACTAAAGAGGCTTGTCAATATTAGTAATCTGATATTCTAATCGCTGCTGGAAACCCCGACAATAAGCTGCAAGCAAGTCATTAAGATTAGCAATATCCTATTCAATTTTTTCTGCATGGTTACATATCAAGCATATGACTAACAGTACAGTCAGGAGACCCCCACTCTATGCGGACCCTGAAGAGCTACACAGAAGAGCTAAAATGTGCTTTTTATGCATATAAAATTGGAAATTAAAAAAAAAATAAAATAAAATTAGATTTATATTTTGGGATGATAAATTCCCCTTATAATAATAGCCATTGCTCTCACCCTTCGAACACTTGTGCCGTCTGCTCCTGGTTGAGGATCAGGCAGGTGTTATAATGTCTCAGCACAGCCACGATGCACAAACACAGTCCCATCGTGTAACTACCAACAAGGTCGGAAGACTTCAGCAGGAGCTCGGCTTCAACAACGCTCAACTCATTCAGCAGCTGCAGAATGGAGGAAAAAAAATTAAAGTGGATTAGAACAACGAAAAACAAAAAAAATAAGGAAGATATATAGAATAAAAATAATGCAAACCTGAATTGCAAAGTCGATAAGACCACTGATGTTCAGGGAATATTCCATCAGGTCGAAGATGAACTGGACATGTTGCACCAGAGGGAGGTGATACGATAAACCCAACGCAAAGCTTGTAATCTGTTCCAGGACATTTCGTGAAACCTGCAAACCACAGAAGAGTTAAAGAACCATTTAGGTTGTGAGCGTTTTTCTGCAGCCATAGTACAATACATTTCAAAGGAAAGGGGATTTATTTAGTTAAAGAGGACCTTTCACCACTTTTGGGCACATGCAGTGTTATATACTGCCAGAAAGCCGACAGTGCGCTGAATTCAGCGCACTGTCGGCTTTCCCGATCTGTGCCCGGTGTAAAGCGCTTACGGTGCCGGTACCGTAGTGCTCTATGGTCAGAAGGGCGTTTCTGACAGTTAGCCAGAGACGTCCTTCTGCCTCGCGGCGCCTATCCCGCTGTGCTGTGGAGCGGGGAGGAACGCCCCCCTCCCTCTCCTGATAATGCTCGTCTATGGACGAGCTGTGTGAGCAGAGGGAGGAGGCGTTCCTCCCCGCTCCACAGCACAGCGCGATAGGCGCCGCGAGGCAGAAGGACGTCTCTGGCTAATGGTCAGAAACGCCCTTCTGACCATAGAGCACTACGGTACCGGCACCGTAAGCGCTTTACACCGGGCACAGATCGGGAAAGCCGACAGTGCGCTGAATTCAGCGCACTGTCGGCTTTCTGGCAGTATATAACACTGCATGTGCCCAAAAGTGGTGAAAGGTCCTCTTTAAAGAGGTAAAAAATAAAACCAATATGAATATTGTATTTCCGTAATTTTAATGACCCGACGGACAAAGCTGCCATGACATTTTTAATGCCATAAAAAAACAAACCACAAAAAAAAAAAAAACGATCACTTGGACCATCACCAATCATGAAGTTATTCTCTACCGCCATGGATGCAAATTATGGTACGCATGCCAGAGGGGGAACTCAGAGTCCTTCATGTGCGCACGCGCAACGTCGCCAGAGCCAGACTCCTGGATCATTCGCTAACGGGGAATACGGTACAGCTAGGTTCACACCTGCGTTCAGCTGTCCGTTCTGTGGTTTCCGTCTTCTGCATGCCAGAAAACGGAAACCACAGACCAGGTCCGGCCGTGAGCGGCGGTGAGTGTTTTATGCTCTCTGCCACAAAACCGTTTTTTTCAATCCGGACAGAGTACTGCATGTCCGACTCTGTGTCTGGATTAAAAAACCCGGTTTCGCGGCGGAGAGCATAAAACGCTCACCGCCGGACAGCTTTCTCACCCATTCAAATGAATGGGTGAGAAAGAATCCTGCAGGTTTCCGTCTCCTGCTCTGTTTTATGCAGGCACCGGAAACCTGAAGTACGGAGTGCCGGGCACAGATGTGAACGGACCCTGTCCCAGATTCACCCATCAAGCGCTTCTTTCAGGTATGTGTGCAAACGCACATACACCTGAAAACTGACAGCGTAGGCTGCGGGTCCATGGCTTACACTGACAGAAGATTGTGACCTTTGCTCAAGCGTAGGCATAATGACATTCATCAGTGACTTCTTTGAAGTGGAAGGAGGGAGCCCGGGTGCTCTTCGTGGGAATGCAGGTAAGTACTTTGTACTGAGTTGGGGGTCCACTATGGAGCAAGGCGAACTGTATTGGGGACCTTTGGCCATTTATACCACACAGTATCTGTTTTATAGCAGATATGATATTAGTACAGGCTGTAATAACATTGCCCGGTCTCTATAAAACAGATCCTGTGTGATGTAAATAGTGACCATTAATTGTTCAAAATGTACCAAATGCAATTTTTTACCTTTCAGTACAAAGTGGTTTTGTATCACTGAAAGCTCTGTAAAGCCCCATTCACACGACCGTATTGTGCAAGTCCGTAACTGTCCGCAATTCTGGATCCACACATTACTAAGGTTAAACTGCAGTGTTGGCACTTTGAGATAAATTAGTGGGTTTTGCATTGCAGTTCACCATCTCTGCTCTATCCTATCAATAGGGTAATAACTTCATACTTGGTACAATTCCTTTAAGGATAGGTCATTAATAGAGATGAGCGAACACTATTCGAAACAGCCGTTTCGAATAGCACGCTCCCATAGAAATCAATGAACGTAGCCGGCACGCGGGGGGTTAAGCAACCGGCAAAGTCTGCGTGCCGGCCGCTTCCATTCTGTTCCGAATAGTGTTTGCTCATCTCCAGTCATTAATATTACAAACCCATAAAGTCCCTTTAAAGCCAATACTACAACAGTATCCTGTTTGCTTGCAAGAACGTCACTAGCCTCACACCAGTGTCTTCCTCAAATCGGTTACCTGAGCAGTTACTTGATGTTGGTCAAAGTGCGAGAGCTGCTGAAACCTGTGGAAAATCTCCTCTGCTGTAGGAAAAGCTTCAGGCTTCACCCTGCGTCTACGTTGTCCTTCATTTGATCCTGGGAGAAAATATTGTGAAATGATTATTTAGGGCCGATATCTTTCCCAAAGGACTGCATTACGAAGATTCAACATGAATGTACTAACCCGTCTCCGCAGTGCTTTTCCTGTTTAGCACCTTCAGAATGTCTCTGGTGATCTTCTTGATAACATGGCGGGCGTCATCTCTTTGCCTGCCCACCCCGAACAGAACAACTAGCCGCTGGTTGCACTCATGACTACAAGATTCTTCCTGGAGACCAGAAAGTTCAAGGATGAAACAGTAATCTCAGAAGAAGAAAAGGCGAGAGGGGAAAAAGTAACAAGAAAGTCGCGACTAACCTGTGGGATAGGGAAATGAGTTGCATACTGAATGTGCCGTGGCTGATCATAAAGGGAAGCCAGCAGACCGTCGCCACCTGAGGTCTTCACTGGCCGACGTCCTTCACTCTCGCCCTCATCAGGACCCGGGCTACGTCCTTCGCAACGCATGGCAGGGGAGAACATCTAAAAAGATATCCAGCAGCAACTTACTAGTTGAAAACCTTAACACAAGGCTTCTCAAAGAAATAGCCATAAGCCAACTCTCTCGCAGAAACATGACAAGCTGCTGCTAGTCATCAGGAGACGCATACAGAGATGGCGGACCGCACAGAAAAATGCTACTGCAGACATACATGGACATGACCAGCTATAGTGCCCAAAAGACAACATTTAGTAAAAGGAGTTACCATGTAAACTGAATCAAACCATATGAACGTGCAAGGAGAGTAGGTGAGTACTTGAAAGTGTAGACAATGTGATACAAGTTTACCTGAAAATCACTTTTCTCCATATCATCAAATAAAGCCCCTGAGCTGTGGTCAATGTCCATGGTCTCTGACAGCGTTGTGTCCTGAAATGCAGGCAGAGGTTTTAGTACATCTGCCCAATGGTTTTAAAAATCAACATCCTTGTTATAGGTTCATATAATCCCTATTTTCTACTAAATTAGTTATGAATAGAGATGAGAGAACACTATTGGAAACGGCCATTTCAAATAGCACGCACCGTTAGGAATGAATGGCAGCGTCCATTCATTCCTATGGGTGTTTGCTATTCGAAACGGGAGTTTCCAATAGTGTTCTCTCATCTCTAGTTATGAACACTAGCATAGGCATCTCACACATTATGGTACTTCAACAACAATTCCCATTACTATCAACCACCCTCCCTCAATGGTCATCTAATATACACACCTCTAGTTTTATGCTATTGTTGGCCTCTCCCTCTTTACGGTCAGTATCGTCTGCTGTATCCTCATATGGGGACCGAGGACGAGGAGCGTGAGGATCCAGTCCCAGGTCCCCTCTTGATATCAGTGTGCACATATACATGTTATGTGAAAAGACATCGTGTCGGATGAGCTCACAAAACAGCAACACCAGATTAAAGAATTCCACTCGTTCTCCTTCATTGGTAGGGTCCGCTGTGAGAAACACAAAGTAACAAGTAAAGCAGTGTACAGGATACAGTGAAATCCAGGGGGGTTTATTAAATTCATGCCCCTACCATTACCCAAAATAAACTAATCACAAGCATGGAGCTGATACTTACTTAACACTGGGGCTTGTGTATCAAGAAATTGGAGGAGGACATCCTGGAAAACAGGGGGTGAACTAAGTGCAGACAAGGACCCTGAGGACACCGATCCCTTCTCATCGACGGCTTCAGAGTCTCCACATCGCTGTTGGTGAATTAAGACAAAAAGCTGCCATTAAAAAAAAGGAGTACGAAAGTTTGGATAGCTGAGGGGACGAAGTGATTTATGATACGATACCTCAGCTTCGATCTCCATCTGCCTCTTCTCAAGCAATTTAGCTACAACTAAGGCACGGTGATGTCCGTAGCGCTTACAACTGACAGCCCACTCACACAGAAGTGCGACAACGGCGTCATCATCTGGCGAGATCTGCAAAATAAAGGACATCAAAAAACACTGAACACAACCACAGACTGACAGCAGAATACAAGAGCAAATAGGTTACAGGTACAGGTTACAGAAATGCAAAGCTGCTCCGTCACCTCATGTCCATCCTTGCCAAGACCCAGTCCAAAGATTCGATTATAAAGAGAATCCAAGTTGTTACTGAAGTCAGACTTCTCGAAGCTGTGGCTATCCAGAACCTCCAGAGTATGAAGAACACGTCCAATAGGAAATCCTATAGAGAGATGGGAATTCACTTACTACAGAAACCAGCAGCTAAAAAGGAGAAGCCAAACACCTGCAAACAGCACAATAGTACAATAGTACGGACCTGCTGTAGCTTCCTGACACTTATCAAATGACCACCGGACCTCCACTGCTCGGCCACGCTCCTTTATCTGCTGTTCCATCTCCCGAAGTTTCCTTCGAACCTAAGAATTAAATACAAAATTGGCAACCAGTCAAGGAATATCAGAAGAAAAAAGCAAAATAAACCACAGAACTAGGAGTCTAACATGCAATATTCACTGTCAGCGGTCAAGGTTTACCTGCTGTGTGAAGGCAGAATTGCCACCTGGCATGGGCAGACTAGAAGGAGCGATGGGAAGGTGGTCGAGGGGGGAACCGGTTTTAATTCGGTTGTCGGTCAAAGAGTAGTGCCATACAAGGGCACTGGGGCAACAGAGAACAATACTCTAGGAGAGGGGGAAAAAAAAAGTTAAAATAATTAAAAAAAAAAAAAAAAAATTATATATATATATATATATATATATATATATATATATATATATATATATTATAATAATGATAATAATAAATAATAAAGGAAATTAAAATAAATAAATTATAAAATAAAAATAATTAAAATAAATAAATAATAATAATGAAATTAAAATAAATAAAAAAAATTAAAAGCGGTTTTAGAAATACACGCCATATAACAATACCTGCAACATGCAGCTTAACCCAAACACAAGCGGTCGATGCTGTGAGCACTGCAGGAGGTCACTGAATGGGGATGATGGAGCAGATCCTGAGGGTGGAGGGGGTGCTGGTGCAGGAGGCAGAGCTGTACCCGTCTGTGCTGTCAGGAGGTGCCCTGTATGTCCCCCACTACTTTCCAATAGCTGTGCTAGGCGCCTTGTACAGAAATAAGCAAGCCGCCGTGACAGGTAAGCAGACTGGACTAAAGAACCTGAATACTGTAGAGAGGGAAAAAAACAATTAGTGGAATGCAAATGGTGTAGAAACAGTAAGTTCACTCCATTATTATACTCACACGAAGAAGGAGGGGAAGCAGCAGCTTCAAGAGTTCATCCTCCCCTGGTCTGATCTTCTCAAAACACTCCAGGACCCAAGTCAAGAACTCATGGCGATCCAACATCCCATCCTTCAATATTACACAGAATAAAAATAAAAGGTTACAAATAATAATCACATGTTATCTGCAACTATATAAAGTCTTCTGTACGTAGCTTCCAAGACACAGAGGACATTGTATTTAGTTTTATAGGTATATGTGCCAGGGAGCTCCAGGCATACACTAAACTAGCCCATAGTGTAGTAGACTGTACTATACCATACAAATGCATCAAGGTTATGGATGTCACTGTAAAGCATCCACTAACAGCAGTGATCAGTTCAGTACATCACAGAGTTCCTACCTGGAACATAAACATGGCTAGCTTCTCATTATATTCCCACTGTTTAAGGGCTAGCTCCACCTCTGGCGGCATCGGTCCGGCTGGAGTTCCAGTGCTACTATTTACTTGCCGGTAATACTCTGCAACCTTCTGCAGCTGCTCCCATAAATAGCGAGTGATGATTTGTGTCCACTCTGCAAGAACAAGAGATGTCAGCAAAAAGAAACGATTTATACTCCATCAACGGTAACAATCCAAGACTACCAGAGGAAACGGCTTCTTACCTACGAATGGGTCCATGACGTGTCTTTTCTTCACTTTGGTTTCTGTAATGGCAGCATAATACGCACAAGTCATCTTAATGAGCCAAGCTGCCCTCATCACTGGCACAGAATAACGTGCCAGGAAACCAAAGACCTCTTCCTTCTTCCCAAAAATGGGAACCTGTTAAACACAAAAATAAAGCAGATGGAATGGAGCGTAGGTGCAGATTTTCACGTTTTGCAGACGGAAGATGTTCTACGGCACAAGATGCAACGCTCACCTTCTTAGCGAGA
This sequence comes from Leptodactylus fuscus, assembly GCF_031893055.1. Classification (NCBI taxonomy): domain Eukaryota; kingdom Metazoa; phylum Chordata; class Amphibia; order Anura; family Leptodactylidae; genus Leptodactylus; species Leptodactylus fuscus. The sequence goes on along the minus strand of NC_134275.1, from coordinate 13,715,557 downwards.
TGTGTAAGAGGTTTGGTCCCTGCGAGATCTGTGAACCAGTTATTGATGGAGCTCTGGGAGCGAGCGGTCACCAGCCAGAAGTTGTCTTTCTGGTTAACTTGAGGCTTTCTTCTGCCGGTGTCGGGAAGGGTGTTGCAGCGAAGCTTCTCTGCCATAATGTTGCTAAAATTGGAGCTAATCTATAAGAAAAAAAATAGGCAACAGAATAAGGAGGGGAGAAAGAAAAGGAAAGTAATAAAGCAAAATAAAAATGGAGTCACGCTGAAGAGTTACCTTGGCTGGGTTAAAGTTGACATTCTTAGCACTGCCATGTTCATCTCCGGACACAGCAGGCTGGTTGTTGAATCCTTGCTTAACATTAAGTGCTGTAAGTTCATCCTGAAAGCGAAGACATGAAATAAGCACATGGGACAAAGAATTCGGCCCAAAGGCCAATGGCGACCCTTTAATAGCGCTCATTGGGGTGTTTGGTTCCTTCTCTGGCCCATTGGTGAATTGCTCTAAGCCAGTACTTGTCCCTTTATCGCTCTGATATATTCTCCACACCAGGACGTCTTCAGGTAGTCGCACTATTCACGTACCAATGGCTATGGGGATCTCTCGGTGGCCTCTACTGAGAAGCAATGTAAATGATGGCAGGTCCTTCTCCTTTTACCCTATGGTAGGATTAACCTATTTACAATGATTTACATTCCTAAATTTTTTAGATCCATTTCACACTGGTCCCATATTTTTTTTACCCAGGTCATTGTTATGCCAGTTACACAACATAATATAGCGGTTCTTCTGGCTGGAATTGGTTATCCCTCTACTATAGGCTCCTACGTTCCATGGTGGTGCAGTAGCCCCCAACTTGTATATCTATTATTTCGCCTCCTCCTAGTTCGTGTATGCCAACTGCTGGATGGATATTCATAGGAGTAATACAAGTACAGCACTGGCAGGTGCGTTGGTTGGTTACCCTGGCCTCTACAGTCTGCAGGTCTAGATGGCATAGAGACATCCCTGGAGGATTGGAGAGAGGTCTCCTTGATACTGTGGAGAGCGCTAGAGATCTTTTGATCCAGTCCTGTTTCCTCCACTGCATTTATCATATACCTATTAGCCTACATACCCAGTTTCTCCTAAATTAAGCCCTAGCTTGATTTTGCAGGGTTTTCGGAGTAGGCTTGAAATAGGCGACTTCAAAAGCCCTGCTCCAAAAATAAGCCCTATTAACAATCAGAAACAAAAGAGAGAAGAAGACGGCACCGAGCTGTTCCTGGTGTAGTACTTTCAGTATACGAAAGGACAAACAAGGACGACAGGCGACTGCTCACCTGATCAGGTTGTGGGAGACACAACAACCAATGGACGGATCAATCAATAAGGTGAAGAAGGAGCAGCTGCTAGTCTCCATCACAGGGACGTCTGAACAGATAGAAGGAATGGACCGGCCTCCAAGGAGATTGGGTGAGCGCTGGTGTTTACCAAACTCACATGCTTCTGGCCCACTGTGGCAGGATGGTCTTGCACTTGAGAAAGGGCTGTGAAGGCCGGAACACGTCGTGCTCCTGTCCAATTGGGTGAGCGCTGGTGTTTGCCTATCTCCCTGGAGGCTGGTCCATTTCTTCTATCTATTAATCAACCCCTCCAGTGCGAGGTCACGTCATGAGATGAGGAATAGGTATACAGTAGCTCCCAACCGTCCTGGAGAAATATCCCGCTACCTCCTGCCACGGCAGGGCAAAATCTGCTCACCAGCTCCCAAGACCACCTCCACCTTGCGACTGCCATCTTTCTGGGACCTGACTCCCAGCCACTACTACCCTATGGGTTTGGCAACCTATGTGACCAGATCTTCCTACACAGTGTACGCTCATGACCTAAGGTTTCTCCCTTTTTTGGCCTTCTAGGTTACCCCGTGCTCTGTATGGCTTAGCCTAGGTTCACACCGAGGCCTTCTCTCCTCTGGGGGATTCCGTCCCTCATTCCGCTTGAAAAACACGGAGAGAAAAGCATTGCATGGGCTTTTTCTTCCTTTTCAGGCGGAGACCCGGCAGACCCCAATTTTCAGTATGAACACCCCATCATAGGACTGGGTCCACATATGGAAGATTTACCAGAAATTTGATCACTATAGAGAATTGTTGAAATCCAGTGAAAATCTGCAGCGTTAACTGACATGTTTCGGGTAACTTGTCCATATAGACTTTCCCTGCTCCATAGACTATAATGGAGTCTGTGCGTTTTCTGTGCGGACAGTAAAGTGCTGCTGAAGTCTATTATAGTCTATGGGGTCCGTGTGCTTTCATTGCTCAGGTCGCAGAGCCGTATCATCTCTGGTAATGAATCCAGGTTCTATTGGAGATCAGATGATGGTCACATTGAAGTATCGAGGCCTTGTGATTAGAGATGAGCGAGTACTGTTCGGATCAGCCGATCCGAACAGCACGCTCGCATAGAAATGAATGGACGTAGTGGCCGGCCGCCGTCAAAGCGGAAGTACCAGGTGCATCCATTCATTTCTATGGAGCGTGCTGTTCGGATCGGCTGATCCGAACAGTACTCGCTCATCTCTCCTTGTGATGAGTCTTTGCTGTGGAGTGATACAATATCCCAAACCGCTGGTGTGATGGTACATGAAGCCACCCCATACGACAGTAAGTAATCCCTAGGAGTGAGACAATGGATTCTACACAGCTCAGGGACATGTGCAGGACACCCTGCGGCCACATGTGTTACCTCTCATGGCAAAGTGGACAACTGGCACACAAGGGTTCCCAAGAATGTTTCCACCAGATTACAATAGTTGTCAGAATAATTGCCAACGCCGCATTTATGGGACCATATGGGATGCCAACTTCAGCAGTACAGGTATACAAGATCAACAGGCCAAGCTGCCAAATCTGTTAGGGAGCCTTCACATGGAGTAAACGCACCTGTATTTTTGCAAAATATACGTGTAAAAATACGCCTGTAAAATGTCATTGAAGTCAACGGGAGTCTTATTTTTACACGTGTATTTTGCAAAAATACATGCGCGTTTAGCCCGTGTGAAGGCTCCCTTTAGCAACTGGGGTTCATGTGAAGTACATAAAGCAGCGCGGTTAACCTCAATGTCCCTCAAATCTGACTATAGAACAATTTGTTCCTCCACAGTATCGAATTAGCATTGAAAATTTGGCGCATTGTGCAACCCTACAGCTGACACCCTCCTATAGCACCTGCTATGTTGGCCCTTAGATTCAGTATTGAAGCATCACCACTGCATCTAAGGAGTTTTTTTAGGGTTTTTTTTTTTGCTATTGTGGCCTGAGTTGCAACCACAGGGGTGCAGACGTCCTGTTCTGGCCGCCCAAGGCCTGGTCAAAGCCCTCGAGTCTAGTATCTTTAAATATGTACAGGAGAACGAAAACAAGGCTCAGCTGGCACATGGGTGATATCCATGGACCCGTACAGTTACAGTCTGGGACTGCGAATCAGCCAGGAACAGAGAAGAATAAGATTCCACCTAAAATTGGTGGAGAAAAAAGTCTTGCAAGGAGGACTTCGTATAAAACTGGCAGAGACCCGGTTGACCCCCATGACAGCCTATGAGTCCACAGGGAACCGCTTGTGCCAAATTTCATTATGTGAATGCTTATGAAACGTCATCCTTTGTCAGTTTCCAGGATACAAGATTTCCAATAGCCAATTTTAAAGATTAGCTATGTGCACCCGTCTACCGACACCTATAGATGTACATATGTGCCTGACGATAATGGATTTATGAAGATGGCACCCATAATATAAAAAAAAAATCTGACACAAAGCAATGCTAAGATATACGGCAAAAGAAACAACAAAATCTGCATAAAAGAACCAGGATCGGTCATCCATATCAGATTGGTGGGGGCTCAATAGGGCACATTTATACACAGCATCTGCTTACAGCTCAGCCCCCCATCCAAGCTCAGCCGCTACACAATAGACAACACTTATCCAAATGCTGCAGCCCCTCCAATCTAAAGATCAGCGGGGACGTACAGGCAAAGCAAACCGTGTCCATCTCCCCCATAACACGTAATCTGCGGTCACTAATCCCCCCCCTCATTATATTCCATCACAGTATACTAGGACTAAGATCTCAGAGAAAGGCTAAAGTTACACAATGCAAGTATAAGAAATCCCAAGAACCGGGCCGCCGTGGCATCTTAGGACCTTTTGCACCTGAACCAGAGAATTTCGGGAGTGACCTTTGTGCCAGAATATCCAGAGGTCACCTATATAAAACTTCCCGTCACCGCCCGTGCAGGTCCGTCGCCATTTTCCTGTGGTCGAACGGGAAAGAAGAAGCGGAGGAGCCGAACAAGAAGAAGGAGGCGGTGCTGGATGGTTTTCTCGTAGCGCAAGGGACGCCCCGGTGCTGCAAGAAAACTCATTAGCATAAGGATGAAAAGCGGGATCTCTAAGGAACGGCGGCGCGGAGAAGACGTCTAATGGCAGGGGAAGAATAAGCTAAGTGGGATTCGCTGAAAACGGAATTCTAATGCCAGGATCCCTTTAGGAGGGGTATAGGAGACCCGCACCCACTTCATGCACATGGGCACAATATTTTCCCCAATACTGCTCATACAGATGGTCAGACGGCACTGAGGGGCGCCCATGTACCCCATGACACAGAGCAGGCGCCGACATCCCCATTCACTTTTATGGGACTTTTGAGAGGACAGATTTTCATGAATCCCAGAGCAGTGCCCGATGTCAGGGCGGACAGGGGTGACAGGGGGGGGGCTCGTACACCCTCTTCTCATAATCAATGACAGTCACCAGGCTTAAAGTGACAGCACAGGGGGAAAATGGGGACTGCATAAGCTCCACCCCCGCCTGCTTCCACCAATGGCAGGCGGCCTGAGCAGCTACACTGCCCCCTAGTGGGGCTCTTCTTCCTATTGTTCCTCCATTCCTGTGGGTCCCCGCAGCTGCCGGTCCCCCTTCCCCCCGGTCACCCCCGCACTCCTCCATCCCCCTGTACAGCAGCTGAGCCCTCTCTGTCACAGTCTCCCATCACCCTCCTCACTCCACACTGAGCAGCTCCCGCCCGCCATTACACCCGCTCGTAGTACTCGCCTCCTTCTGCTTGGCGTCCTGAGGGTACACGTCAGGCGGCCCGAGCCGGGGTCTTTTCAGCGGCCGGTGTTCGTAGCTTAGTATACCGAAGGCCGCCATCTTACTTTCCTTGTAGGGGGGCGCGCATGAGATGACGTAGGAAGGAAACAACAAGTCGTGAGCTAAACCCGTACAGGGAGCGCGCTGATTACGTCACCAGGAGTGAGGGCAATGAAGCCGCGGCCGCCATCTTTACACCTGGCATCTCTTCTCTGGGCTTTTATTCTCGAGTGTGGGAAGTTCTGCGGTTTCCTTATACCATGACCGCGATGTGTGTACAGTTCCTTATAATATAATGGGGTTGCATCCCTAAGTGATTGCTAGTTGCCTGACAGACTTGTGAAATACATCCCAACAACTTTACATATCTATGTCCGTATATACTTAAGCTCACCCGGTCTAGTGTACGTGTATTTCAAGGGAGTCACTAGAACGAGATAGGTGAAGGCCAACAAAGATATCGCCATTCTTTCCTATCAGTTCTTTGGAGCACTGCACGCCTCATAGGCCACGCCCTCGTTGCTCCAAACAACTCATTTGCATATTGACAAAACAGACATAGCTGACTGCGTTTTTTTCTGAGGCGTTTTTGACAAAACCGGATTTTCCGCCTCCCATTGACTTGCATTGATTTTTTTCAGGTGGAAAACGCTTCAAAAAACGCCTCAGGAATTTTCGTGAGAGGATTTCTCCTGACCAAGAAACTCCGTGTGAACACGGCCGAACCCCTCATCGGCTGGGAAACGCGTTCTGGGTTTTGGTTGGATTTATCAGATTTTCCTTAAAATCGTCTCTCTCTCTCTCTCTCTCTCTCTCTCTCTCTCTCTCTCTCTCTCTCTCTATATATATATATATATAGCTGGAGAAAGTAAAAAAAAATTCTAGAAACCCCCCCCCCAAAAAAAACAAAACAAAAAAACAACCATACATACATACGTGACTGCTGAGGCCGATCAGCGGCCTAAGGGCTCGTTCACATGGGGCAAGAGGGGGTGGATTTTGGCGCTGAATCCACGTCAGAATCCGCCCCCTCACAATAGAGGTCTATGTAGACCGCTAGTTTACTTTTTTCCATAAGCGGCATGCTGCCACTCATGGAAAAAAGAAGCGAGCTGCCTTTTCTTCAGGCGGATTCTGCGGCTGATTCTACCGCGGCGTCCGCCTCATGACAGCACCCTCCGGACTAGGCCCATTCATTTGGGTCTACTCCGGAGCGGGAAGCTGCGACTGTCGGAAGCCGCGTCAGTTGTGGCAGGCACATTTTGGCCCTATTCGGTTTCCCACGTCTAAATCAGGACCAGAATATGCCTATCCATGCCCCGTGTGAACAAGCCCTTAGGAAAGGGACTCAGGAAGTCACATTTCATTGTTGTATCCATTGGCAACTGATCAAAACAACAGCAGAATGAATGACAGCAAGCAGAGATCTAGAAAATCATGAGGAATACAGAAAGTATATTGGAAAATTTTGCAACCTTTTATTACACAAACAATAAACTTCGTCCCTCAGTATGAAATTGGCCGTCCCCTTTTAATATGGCCCTTTGAATATATCCCAAATGTATAATGTCCCCTCCCAAGTATAGCCCATAGAAATAAATAAACTAATACTCACCTCTGCCCACTCCCCCGGAGTCCCCTCTGGTCCTTGTTGACAATATTTTGGGAGCAGTAGGTGTGATGTCACTACGTTGCCCCTACCTGCTTGCAAGCTGCTGGGTGTGGAAACGGGCCAAATGGTGAAGCAGGGAATGGTTGGCTCCGGTGTATCCGTAGGTATAATTGACATGCTGTGGCGGTTTTTACCGCAAAGTGGGCACGGGATTCACTGGAATCCCATCCACTTTCCCTGTACTGTAAAATGCCGTCATTTTTTCCTATGGCATTTCCGCCACGGCCAAATTGTGACGTTTCCGTTCCGTGGGGCCCCGGCCTTAGAGGGCGTAGATGAGTTTAGGACAAAGGGCCCACATCTTCAGCCAAAAAGCGCTTCAGAAAAGACTGTGATGCGTTTTTTTTCTGCAGAGATTTTCACAGAACATTTGCACAGTTTTCCTCGGCGGACTTTCTGCCTCTATACGTAAATTGTCATTTTTTTCCACAGGTATCATTGACATGCTGTGGTTTACAAAAAAATGCAACAGTCTTTTGAAATCGCAGCATTTCCCCTGCAGATTTTTTTCTGCACTCTGTGGATGGGATTAGCCAGAATACGATAATTTTTGCTAGAGGCCCGGCTTACATCCAGGACAGCACCCAGAATCTAGAACGGTTCGGTTTGCTCAGTCTTATTCGCATAATCACTTGGTTATACAGCAAAAGTAAAAATAATCCTGTGGACTGAGGCTTCAAAATGATGGCGTTTATCATACAGGGGAGATGTATAATAGCATTATATTCATTACTGCAAATAGACCTAATGCACACAAGCGAGCGTGCAGGCCAAGTGGGCTCTGAGACTCTGCCCCTGTGCACGAGGCCTTACACATTGTATGTAGGCCTTACTTGCTTGTTAACACCTAACTAGTCATTAGGGCATCATGTGGTGAAATCCCTGGCCTGTGGTTTGTCAATAGGCTATGATAGAGTTAACAACACCATTTAGGTAAAACTTTCCACGCCCTTTTTCATGTGTTGGTATGGACCATGGCATCCTTGCGGCTACCCCGGCTTTGCTGTCCAGAGAGGGATCCTGGGACTGACTTAGTGCTTGGTTCGGAGCGATATCACGCAATATGTGGAGCCAGTGCTTTCCTGGGACTGATAAGTTTGGCCATTTGCTACAAATGCTGTAATCGAAGACAGAGCCGAGCAATAAGTATGGGTTGGAGAATTCTTCTGGCCAGCACCTTCGTTACTTCAGGTGTGAATAGGAAAGAGTGGAGTGGCTTGTGTTTGCATGCGGCCTAGAGCATCCATATTATGGCTATAATTTGTACTTTGTAGGGCTGAGGCCTGGTTCACATCATTGTTCAGGTTTGCGTTCGGGAAATTGGCTTGGGGCCCACCCTATACACATTAAAAAGCGCTTACCTGGGAAACCCGCAGACCCCATAGACTATGAAGGGGCCCGTGTGGTTTCGACTCAGTGTCCGCACGAAAAATGTGGAGAAAAAAGTGGTGCTTGCTGGACTTATCTCTCCACATGTTTCAGGTGGACACCGAGCAGAAACCACACGGACCCCATTATAGTATATAGGGTCCACATCTTTCCTGAAGGTAACCGCTTTTTAATGCGTATAGGTTCCATTCGGGGGACTCCAACCAGTTCAATAGAGGCCGATGGGCAAATCAATAGATTGGAAAAAGTTGATCATAGTCACATGACCTCACATGGAATATTCAGTGGTGCCATTAGAAAGTAAAATTTGACCCAAATAAAATAAGCGCTTGCACGGCTATGGTGACAAATCAAACGGTCTGGTCCTGGAAGACTGATGCAAATATGTTTGTCTTTCAGGGCTGCTCCTGCATTCAACGCTGTGCCTCATGGCTCCGGATTTCCTGTCCAGCCAGTCTTGGTTCTCTCACTTCTCCTGCGTTTTCATCTCAGTGAGTCCTTTTCAGTCTAATATTGGCTACAAGTAGTTTTGTTTAAAGTGGACCTTTCCCGTCCTCATAGATGTGCAGTGTTATATACCACTAGAAAGCAGACCATGCACTGAATTCAAAGCACACATATCCATACCAATAGAGCATGAAAGCATCGGGACATCGCACCACCCTTAGACTAGATTCATATGATGACAGGACAGTGTATTGCAGGGACTCCAGGCATCATAGATAACTATACAGCATGTGACTCAGGGTGGTACAGTCACAAATCTGTTAGAGTATAATCCTCTATTTTGTATTTATCGTACATTTTGTGTATTATACACTTTCTACCAATAAGTATTTGGACACCCATGCACAAAGATATCTGCGCTCGTGATGTATGTCACATAGGAAACCGCATTGGCATAAGTCGCATGCAGGGTGCCACAAAGTGCAGAGCTGTCCGATTTCGAAAAAGGGGTAATTGTGGGGTACCACAGAAATGGTCGATCCTTGAGGGACATAGCAAGCGAACTGAATTACCCAAAATCGACAGTGGCCTATGTGATTACGAAGTGGAAGGTGAACGATGATTGTCGGGATGTGCCCCGAATCGGCAGATCCCCGAAACTGGGAGATCAAGACCAACGAGTGCTGGCCAGAGAAACCGCACCCAACCGATGGCTCCCATACACCAGGAGTCTCATCAGGCATCCGGGAGTATTGTGTCCATCAATCCCATCTATAAGGAAGCGTCTGCTGGGGTCTACCAACTATTGGATAGGAAGAAATGGTGTTTTTCTATTCTACCAAAGGGGTCCACATACATATTGGTAGTCAGTGTATATTAGTATGTTACTCTGTGTGGTGCGCCATCTGGGCTATTAAGACAGTGCTAAGGAATGTGGACAATATATCATATATATAGATCCATATCCTCCGTATTATGAAGGCTGCATTCCATTCGTCCTCCTTGGTACCTAGCGTCTTATCTTTTTGTGTGATCTATTATAGTATGTCGGATGTGAGCTTTGTGTGTTATTCATTTAGCATCCCTCTTTGTCTAATAAGAGAGCTCGCCCCTTCTCCTGGAAGCTATAATGAGATGTAGCTCCTATTATGTTTTAGCGTTAATACACCATCTTGTATCCCTTGACTCCATTTGGTGTTTTGTCCTCCATCTTGTTTCCACTAACAGCCATGTTTGAACAGCCTTGAAACAATCTCCAAGGTTTCCGATAGTATTTTCTGGGCGCTTGGCCATGTTTCTGGGAGCTTGGCCACAGTGTCCTTTGATGCTGCTTGTTACCATGAAGGTCACAGTATGGAGATAAAAGTTAGGTCTCATTAAAAATGGGTTCCAAGGCCACCTGAGCTACTATGGTCAGATGCTAAGATGGCGGATACCAGAAACAAACGCAATGTTCACGTGCGAAGTCATGTAGAAGGCGCATTCAGTCTTTTACCAGTTGTATTGTATGCTTGATATGATGTAGTGTGTGTGTAAGCTGGCGTAAAGCCATTATCTTCCTATAACTAGACCCTGACACTTCTCAATAAACAGAATTCATTCTACACACAACACGCGCGCATGTGTCTTCTCCAAGCTCGTATTGATTACCTGATTAGAAACTTAACATGTCAAGGTCCCTTGATATCCCCAACAATGCCTTGGCCGGTTTCCCCACGGAGAGGTAGAAGGCAGACACAGGCGGTCACCTTTACAAACCCATTCAAGTAAATGGGTTTTAAAACTGACCGCCGGGTTTCTGTCTCCTGTCAAGACGGAAACCTGGTATAAGGAGCAAACCAGAGAACGAGCGATGGTGTGAAAGCCTCCTGACATGACAATTGGAGGGTGTGGGATTAGTGAGTGACAACTGGCAGCCATTAGTGATTTCCCATATAAAAGCCAAAAGTAACTAAAGGTGCTAAATAGAATCTCAGCCTCTCTGGTGCAGGAAGACGCCCGGGGTAATACGATGTTCTCCGCTAGTATACTGGTATGTCATGTTTGCATTGACAACCGCACACTTTACATCAGTGGTCCCCAAACTTATTTTTCTCGTAGAGCACTCTCAAAATTTCACTGGTTTCGGTGGACCCCCCCTTTTTCTGCAGTTCTCGCTTTCTGACCGTAACGTTTTGTCTATTGTGAACCTACAGACATGGATTCATTTTTTCTGTGCTGTGTTATTCTGGGCGTTTTTCTGTTACTCTTTGGAGATCGATCAACTCTTCAAACCAAACCCTTCAGAAAGGTAAGAGAGGTTATGGTAAGAACTGAGTTATCACAGATGTCATTCTTGTGCTAGAGACAACGCCAACCTGTCCTCTAACCAACGTGTGTGTGTGTGTATATGTGTATATATGTGTGTATATATATATATATATATATATATATATATATATATATATATATATATATATATATATATATATATAATTTGGGCACTGCTATTGGAAGCCTGGACATAAATACACATCATAAGGTTGCAGTGACTCGTCCAGTGTCAGATATGGATGTGAGAACTCAAGGACAGCATGTCGCCACTAGGGGACAGATTTCATTGGTATCTTACTCATGTTGGTTTAAAGGGGTTATCAACTATCTACAATTAGATGTTTGGAGTTCTGACAGCTGTGACCCCTGCAGATCCCCAATATCGAGGCAGCAAGGCTCTTGTCACGCCGCTCAGTTGGCAATTTTAATAAATTCCCCCCCCCCTTCCCCATTGACCATCAATAACTAAATGTTTGCGGTTGGGCCTTGTCAACATTTGTAACCTTTCTGTTTTTTTATTATTCTTTCTCTTTTCTTCAGGTTTGGCTTACTGTACTCAATTTTGTGCTGGGGGGGTTCGAGCCTGATCTGTCTACATGGACTTCTTATGTTAGTGGTTCCTTCTAAGTTTCAAAACAGGTACCGGGTTACCATTACTGTGTTCTACGTCTTAGTCTATAATTTGAAGTACTTGCAGAAATTGACTTTATTATTATCTTTTTATGTGTATTTTAACTTTTTTTTTTTTTTTGGTTCTGACGCTTACTTTTGTAAGTAAGGGCTCTAAACTCGAAAAGTGTATTCTTGTGAGTTCTGCACTTGTGTAATGTTCACCATTCTATAAACTAAAGAGGTTAGCGCTGTAAGGAATTGGTCAAGTATTGCCTTCCCTGTTCCCTAACTCTCTCACATAGCTTAGACATGGCAGTGAAATAATCCCTATGTACTGGCTGTGTTTTCTGTGTCTCAATGATTCCATAGGTGACTACACCAGTAGATGGCAGTAAATGAAAGCAAGGAGAAACCAGCAAGACGTTTGCTAAGAGAGAAAATTGCAACAATTGTAGAGAAAGAAAATAGAAATTTCAGTATTGGAAAAATAGTAATGTACGAGTAAGGTCTGCATTCGGTATTCTGCTTGGGAATCCCCCAAATGGAAACCTATACGCATTAAAAAGCGGTTAGCTAAGGAACTACACGGACAACATGGACGATAATTGGGTCCGTGTAAATTCTGCACGAATCATGCAGAGAGATCAGTACTGTAAGCACCACTGTTCTCTCTGCATGTTTTGTGCGGAAACCACACGGACCCCGTTATAGTCTATGGTGTCCGTATGTTTTCCCAGGTAACTGCTTTTTAATGCATATAGGTTTCCATTCAGAGGGTCCCCAAGCGGATTCCTCAAACGGAATACCGAACGCAGATGTGAACCAGGCCTAACGATCTATGTTCTAGGGCCTATGCTACAATATAACTTAGGCCAGAGTGTGCAGGCCAAGGCTCTTCCAATGGGGAGGTCTGATTCTCCATTCCACTCTGAAGATTATAGCGCAGGTCCTAACCTTGCTCTGTATTAGCAGAATGGAGAACAGCAGAAACCTATTGGACCTGCTTTATTATCTGTGTTCTTGATATGATTCAGAGAATAGTGATCTGCTGAAAACCTCATGTGAGACACAATGTCACACTTGTATTCTACTGATTTTTTTCCCCTATGAAAACTACATCCAAAATTACATTACAAAGTGGTTTTATTAGTGATAACTATAGCCAATGGGCATAATATTTAGGCTTAAAACATATAGTTCTGCCCTTTACCTCGCCAAACAAGACTATTTCACCGCCCTCATCTATTCTCTCTCCCCAGCAACCCTAAAAGGCTTTTTGAAACATTTCACTCCTTACTCACAGCCAAGGTGCAGACGCCATTCACAGTCCTTAGTGCTGATGACCTGGCCACTTATTTCCATGATAAAATTGGTAAGATCCTTCAGGAAATAACTGTCCAATCCCCCAGTAGCATTGATTCCCACACCTACCATAGTACGAACCCCCTCACCAACCGCACTTCAGACTGTCCATTCTCATCTTTTGAACCCGTTAAAGAAGAGGAAGTCTCCCAACTACTTTCTTCATCTCTCCCTACAACCTGCAGCAGTGACCCCTTCCCTTCACACCTTCTCCAATCTCTGTAGCCTGCTGTCACTACTTACCTTACTAAAATATTTAACCTCTCTCTCTCTTCTGGAATCTTTCCATCCTCCTTCAAGCATACTGTTATAACCCCGATATTGGGGGAAAAAAACCTCCCTGGACCCGTCCTGTGCTGCTAACTATCGACCTGTCTCTAACCTCCCCTTCATCTCCAAAATCTTGGAATGCCTGGTCTATTCTCGTTTATATTCTCGGCTCATACAGCTTTATGTTTGTGTAATGACAGTCACCTCTATTACAGAATTGTCTGACCCCTGTATAAGCAATACCGCCCCTGCTACCTCTTGTCACCCCCTCTATCTCATAGATTGTAAGCTCTTGCGAGCAGGGCCCTCAGTCCCATTGTGTGAAATGACTTTCTTCGTAATGTATCTTTCTGTCTGTATTTAAACCCTACAAATTGTACAGTGCTGCGGAATATGTTGGCGCTATATAAATATAATATAAGGTAGAACTGAAGAATCGAAGTCTGCTTGATCTGGACAGGGTGGTGTTCTTCTCATTGGTGATCTATAGTATCAGTTTCATGGAATAGATTCTTCTGTCGTAGTAAATATTCTCACATTGTTAGAATTCTTCCGTTGAGGAAACCGTACCTTGCTTATTCATGATGATCTCACTACTGCATTGTCGCAATTAGAGATGAGCGAACAGTGTTCTATCGAACACATGTTCGATCGGATATTAGGCTGTTCGGCATGTTCGAATCGAATCGAACACCACGTGGTAAAGTGCGCCAAAATTCGATTCCCCTCCCACCTTCCCTGGCGCCTTTTTTGCACCAATAACAGCGCAGGGGAGGTGGGACAGGAACTACGACACCGGGGGCATTGAAAAAAATTGGAAAAAGTCATTGGCTGCCGAAATCAGGTGACCTCCATTTTAGACGAATAGTGGATTTCAAATCCGGGTCATATGAGAATGTGAACTTTGTGACTATGAGACAGGGATAGCTGTACAGGCAGGGATAGCTAGGGATAACCTTTATTTAGGGGGGAATGTTATTAAAAATAACTTTTTGGGGCTCTATCGGGTGTGTAATTGTGATTTTTGTGAGATAAACTTTTTCCCATAGGGATGCATTGGCCAGCGCTGATTGGCCGAATTCCGTACTCTGGCCAATCAGTGCTGGCCAATGCATTCTATTAGCTTGATGAAGCAGAGTGTGCACAAGGGTTCAAGCGCACCCTCGGCTCTGATGTAGCAGAGCCGAGGCTGCACAAGGGTTCAAGCGCACCCTCGGCTCTGATGTAGGAGAGCCGAGGGTGCACTTGAACCCTTGTGCACCCTCAGCTCTGCTACATCAGAGCCGAGGGTGCGCTTGAACCCTTGTGCACACTCTGCTTCATCAAGCTAATAGAATGCATTAGCCAGCGCTGATTGGCCAATGTATTCTATTAGCCTGATGAAGTAGAGCTGAATGTGTGTGCTAAGCACACACATTCAGCTCTACTTCATCGGGCTAATAGAATGCATTGGCCAGCGCTGATTGGCCAGAGTACGGAATTCGGCCAATCAGCGCTGGCTCTGCTGGAGGAGGCGGAGTCTAAGATCGCTCCACACCAGTCTCCATTCAGGTCCGACCTTAGACTCCGCCTCCTCCGGCAGAGCCAGCGCTGATTGGCCGAAGGCTGGCCAATGCATTCCTATGCGAATGCAGACTTAGCAGTGCTGAGTCAGTTTTGCTCAACTACACATCTGATGCACACTCGGCACTGCTACATCAGATGTAGCAATCTGATGTAGCAGAGCCGAGGGTGCACTAGAACCCCTGTGCAAACTCAGTTCACGCTAATAGAATGCATTGGCCAGCGCTGATTGGCCAATGCATTCTATTAGCCCGATGAAGTAGAGCTGAATGTGTGTGCTAAGCACACACATTCAGCACTGCTTCATCACGCCAATACAATGCATTAGCCAGTGCTGATTGGCCAGAGTACGGAATTCGGCCAATCAGCGCTGGCTCTGCTGGAGGAGGCGGAGTCTAAGGTCGGACCTGAATGGAGACTGGTGTGGAGCGATCTTAGACTCCGCCTCCTCCAGCAGAGCCAGCGCTGATTGGTCGAGTTCCGTACTCTGGCCAATCAGCGCTGGCCAATGCATTCTATTAGCCCGATGAAGTAGAGCTGAATGTGTGTGCTTAGCACACACATTCAGCTCTACTTCATCAGGCTAATAGAATACATTGGCCAATCAGCGCTGGCCAATGCATTCTATTAGCTTGATGAAGCAGAGTGTGCACAAGGGTTCAAGCGCACCCTCGGCTCTGATGTAGCAGAGCTGAGGGTGCACAAGGGTTCAAGTGCACCCTCGGCTCTCCTACATCAGAGCCGAGGGTGCGCTTGAACCCTTGTGCAGCCTCAGCTCTGCTACATCAGAGCCGAGGGTGCGCTTGAACCCTTGTGCACACTCTGCTTCATCAAGCTAATAGAATGCATTGGCCAGCGCTGATTGGCCAGAGTACGGAATTCGGCCAATCAGCGCTGGCTCTGCTGGAGGAGGCGGAGTCTAAGATCGCTCCACACCAGTCTCCATTCAGGTCCGACCTTAGACTCCGCCTCCTCCAGCAGAGCCAGCGCTGATTGGCCGAATTCCGTACTCTGGCCAATCAGCACTGGCTAATGCATTGTATTGGCGTGATGAAGCAGTGCTGAATGTGTGTGCTTAGCACACACATTCAGCTCTACTTCATCGGGCTAATAGAATGCATTGGCCAATCAGCGCTGGCCAATGCATTCTATTAGCGTGAACTGAGTTTGCACAGGGGTTCTAGTGCACCCTCGGCTCTGCTACATCAGATTGCTACATCTGATGTAGCAGTGCCGAGTGTGCATCAGATGTGTAGTTGAGCAAAACTGACTCAGCACTGCTAAGTCTGCATTCGCATAGGAATGCATTGGCCAGCCTTCGGCCAATCAGCGCTGGCTCTGCCGGAGGAGGCGGAGTCTAAGGTCGGACCTGAATGGAGACTGGTGTGGAGCTATCTTAGACTCCGCCTCCTCCAGCAGAGCCAGCGCTGATTGGTCGAGTTCCGTACTCTGGCCAATCAGCACTGGCCAATGCATTTCTATGGGGAAAAGTTAGCTTGCGAAAATCGCAAACTGACAGGGATTTCCATGAAATAAAGTGACTTTTATGCCCCCAGACATGCTTCCCCTGCTGTCCCAGTGTCATTCCAGGGTGTTGGTATCATTTCCTGGGGTGTCATAGTGGACTTGGTGACCCTCCAGACACGAATTTGGGTTTCCCCCTTAACGAGTTTATGTTCCCCATAGACTATAATGGGGTTCGAAACCCATTCGAACACTCGAACAGTGAGCGGCTGTTCGAATCGAATTTCGAACCTCGAACATTTTAGTGTTCGCTCATCTCTAGTCGCAATTCATTTTCATTAGAAGCCGCTGGAGGAAATGTCATAGAGATTGTAACTGTGATGTAGTGTTATTGTGTCCAAATGATAAGATAATGTGAGCGTAAATGAAATAAGATCTGTGTAAATTCTTGTTTATTGCGTTGCTTATTGTGTCTGACTGTGCTGGAAATATTGTAGTAATTTTTTGTGTATGCTGACTTCCTTCAGACATCAGCCAAAAACCAAGTTTTCAACAATCTGCTTATTTCCTTTTTTCTTTTTTTTTTCCTTCTGTCAAATATAAGGATATCTAATATATACACAGATAATATGGCAAATATGTATATGTAAAATATGCTGCAATACGATACCTCGCCCAAAGACATCATATAAGGCCTCGTTCACATCTGCGTTGGTATTCCGTTCGGAGGAGTCTGCATGGGGACCCCCCCCTCCCCCCGGAATGGAATAGTGAACACCACTGCAAGCAGTGTGCAGTGAAAGCACACGGACCCCATAGCACGGACCCCATAGACTATATATATATATATATATATATATATATATATATATATATATATATATATATATATATATATATAGTCTATGGGGTCCGTGTGCTTGCCGCCACATTTCCGCAGGGAACATGCGGACAAGAAAGTAGTTCACAATCTGCTTTCCTGCCTGCATGATTCGTGCGGGCTGTGCGTGGCAAGCACATGGACCCCATTATAGTCTACGGGGTCCGTGTGCACACCACTTGCAGTTGCGTTCGGTATTCTGTTCCAGAGGTCCTCATGCAGAATCCCTGAACGGAATACCGAACGCAGATGTGAACGAGGGGTAACTCAATAAACCAGGAATAACAGCTATACTAAGTCAAAATGCAGGATTGGCAAGAATTATATAAAATAATAATAAAAAAATACTATCTTAGTTTTTTTGCAGCGGATTTTGATGCAAAATCTGCCTCAAAATCTGCCTGCTAAAATGGTAGCCGCTCGCTTCTTTTTTCTGCTAGCTAGTACCTAACTAGTTCTGCTTGTTAGGCCTAATCTGGAGTGGAATGCCGCGACGGGATGTCAGAGCACTGCATCGGCATTCAGTCACGGCTAGCCACGCGGTATATTCACAAGCGGAATCCATTTTCTGCCGTGTGAACTTACCCTTAGTGGTTTTATCTTCACAAATCTATCAAATCTAATTCCTGCAAAACAAGGCCAAACTGAATAATCTGTGGCTGTAGGATTAAAACTGACTATAAACAATAGATTTGGGCGGGATTGATGGGCAATCTAATGTACGTAGTGGCCTCCCAATTCTGAGTTAAGGATGAGGCAATTAAATTCTGAAGAAATGACCAGTGTCAGACAGGCCCAAAGCAAGGTATTTTGGGGCTTGAATCAGTTTAGGGAAACTGCACCCCCTAACTCTCCTCCCTTTTATCTGCCCTCACACTGAGTGTTGCTCACTATGGCACCTGTCACACAATGTAATGCCCAGTATGCCACCCAGCACCATGTAATACCCTTATGGGCACCACACAATATAATGCTCCCTTATTCCCCCTCACACAGTATAATACTCTCCCTCTCCCAGACAGCGAGCAGCAAGCTTAGTTATCAATAGGTCCCTGGTTCTTTCCGGCTTCAGGCACCCCATGCAGATGTGCTATACACCAATACTGTGGGGGAGAAAAGGATCGGATTCTAAGAGTAGTAAGTAATGAAAACTATGTGCACTGCTCACTTCCTTTTCCCTATCAATAGAAGTGAATAGTGTGCCAGTCGCATAAGTGCACCAGCGCTTCATTCACAGGGAGGCCTTAGGAAGAGTGAAAGCAGTCTAAGAGATAAAACCAGTGCTTAAATTGGGTCAGAATGCGCCAGAACTTCATTCCGACATAATTTCAAAATATCTTTCAGCATTCCGGTATAAATAAGTGTCGAATGAGGAGCATAAAAAAGTTACTTGCCTCTCCTGGCTCCTGAACGCTTCAGGCCTACTTGGTGACATCCCAGATGTCACATGGGCCAGGGTTTGGTCGCAACACAAGCCCATGCTCATGTGATGACCCCTACATCATTAAAGATGGCCGACATCTGCAGAAAGTGCGGCAGAGCCAGGAAGAGGTAAGTAACTGTGTTTATTATGTTTGTATTCTCCCCTGGGTCTGATAAGACCTCACAGTATAATAATTGTTCATGGGTGTCCACAATGGGGCATAATACTGTGTGCAGGGGCCACTATGGGGCATAATACTGTGTGCAGGGGCCACTATGGGGCATAATACTGTGCAGGGGCCACTATGGGGCATAATACTGTGTGCAGGGGCCACTATGGGGGATAATACTGTGTGCAGGGGCCACTATGGGACATAATACTGTGTGCAGGGGCCACTATGGGGCATAATACTGTGCAGGGGCCACTATGGGGCATAATACTGTGTGCAGGGGCCACTATGGGGGATAATACTGTGTGCAGGGGCCACTATGGGACATAATACTGTGTGCAGGCGACACTATGGGACATAATACTGTGTGCAGGCGACACTATGGGACATAATACTGTGTGCAGGGGCCACTATGGGGGATAATACTGTGTGCAGGGGCCACTATGGGGGATAATACTGTGTGCAGGGGCCACTATGGGACATAATACTGTGTGCAGGGGCCACTATGGGACATAATACTGTGCAGGGGCCACTATGGGGCATAATACTGTGTGCAGGGGCCACTATGTGGGATAATACTGTGTGCAGGCGACACTATGGGACATAATACTGTGTGCAGGCGACACTATGGGACATAATACTGTGTGCAGGCGACACTATGGGACATAATACTGTGTGCAGGGGCCACTATGGGGGATAATACTGTGTGCAGGGGCCACTATGGGGGATAATACTGTGTGCAGGGGCCACTATGGGACATGATACTGTGTGCAGGGGCCACTATGGCTCATTGTACAAGCGGAGATGCTGCACTTAGTTGGGATCCTCATGAATAAATATGTTTTTCTCTTCATTTTCTGGTTACTAAAGTTAGTTCTGTGGGTAGAATGTCTGGAATTGAATTGTAGCAAACAAGATGGTGGAATGTGTCTGACGTGCAGGGGGGGTATCACAATGTGACTTGCAAAGTGTAAGTGAGGAATCTAGAAGACATTTGGTGTGTTTTGCTATTACCACGTAAGATCCCCAGCGCTTCTGAATTCTTCAGTATTGTCCCTGTCACACAGTAGAGCTCGCCCTTCTTCATTGGCTGTGTCCAGTATAACTATGGCGCACTGGTCTCTGCATGGGTGTATAGGTGGCGTCCTAATCATATCATGGTATTGTCTGTATCTGTCTTCTATTCTAATGTGTGTGGCTTAATTGTTTGGTGTCCTGGGGTGACACTGCCATAAAAGTCTTTGTCTTCTCTCCACTTCTGCTGTGATAATGTCACCATAGTCCTTGTCCTTATTACTAGGCTGTGTTTGGTTGTGATACTATACAAGTGATCCCTAACAATCCCTTAACAAACACGAATAGGGGAGGGGAAGGGGTGTTCCGACTTTTTATTTATTTTAATACTGCTGCTTAAGGGGGCCATAAACCTAAATTATTACCCACCTCTGTCCTGGCTTCTGTTTCTAGCAGCAGCAGATCCCGTCTTCTGTATATAAGTTTGTGTATTTACAAATTTGTGGACGGGGGTCAGGTAATGGTTGTCCACTGTG
Source organism: Leptodactylus fuscus (assembly GCF_031893055.1). Classification (NCBI taxonomy): domain Eukaryota; kingdom Metazoa; phylum Chordata; class Amphibia; order Anura; family Leptodactylidae; genus Leptodactylus; species Leptodactylus fuscus. Next base: position 13,695,313 of record NC_134275.1, on the reverse strand, counting down.
TAGCAAAAATTGATTTTATTGGTGCGCCCTTGCACTTTGAAGTTGGTTGTGCGCTATCTACAGCAGGAGTCGGCTGTATATTACAGATATCGCTCTGCCTCAGGGGCCGGGACCAGAGTGAATTCCAGTCCTGTTCATTTAACATAAATGATGTGACTGTCAGTAGCGGCTGAGAGTTATAAGTGGTTAGAGAGATGTCGGGGTTCCTTTACTCACACACCCCATCATCCTCTCTGCAGCCCTGGTACTGATGGGCGATTGGGGCACCAGATTCTTCCAGGCTTTGTCTGAGGTCCATACAATGCAGGTTGTAATGTTATTTTGCATGGTACTTTGCAGCATTTGTCACACCTGCCTAAAACTTTTGTAAAGTAGGAATGCTTTTAGAAATAGGTTATCAATTAACAAAATTAATGAGTGGGCGAAAGAGAAATCTAAATCCCATCTTCTCGACACACTTGTACACAGGTATGGTCACACGGCGGAAAAGGTGTGGCTTCTTCAGGCGGCTAGCCGCGATGGGATGCCGACAATGCATCAGCATCTCCTCGCGGCATCCCGCTCCTGATTAGGCCCGGATGAATGCAGGCGGATTCCGTGTCAAAATCTGCCTGCAAAAAATTAAAATGGTCAGAGTTTTTGGGTGCAGTAGTTGCTGGGGAAGGGGAGGGGGTGTTTTGGTTGTCTGTCTGCCCCTTCCCTGAGCTTGAAGGTTTTTTCCCCCCACTTGGAACTCGGCCTGGTCTGCCTCAGCCATAGCCATTTTTTTTTTCCTTGCTTGACTCGAGTATAAGCAGAGGGGGGCTTTTTCAGCACAAAAACTGTACTGAAAAATTCGGCTTGTACTCGAGTATATACGTCTATCTCATCATGTTATCCCAGACAGACTGACTGATACTGAGTTCAGGGCTCTGTGGGGACCATATCATCACTTCCATCTCCTCCAAAGGGCGGTCACCCTAAATATTGATGTGATATACAATTGTATGTGCACATTGTGAATGGGGTACCTGGTCTACGTCGATGGAGGATCTATATCAGGGGTAGGGAACCTTCGACTCTCCAGCTGTTGCAAAACTACAACTCCCAATATACACACTTGCTCTGCTGTTCTTGGAAGTGAATGGAGCATGCTGGGAGTTGTAGTTTCACAGTAGCTGGAGGGCCGCAGGTTCCTACCCCTGATCTATATAGTAGTAAAATTCAGAATTGGATGTACAAACTACTTTACAGCTAAAAGTTCCTAAGTGTTTGTCCCTGTAATCCCCCAATGTCAGCACTTAGTAGGTGTGATGTTCTATTAGTAAATGGTGTTTATTCTTCTCTTCATTGCTGCCGGCCTCTCAAACACTTAAGGAGTGCAGAGAAGGGCTTGGCCTTTAAACATATCACATTTTGTCTTCCCCTATTTGTCTTATCTTTTCAAGGTGAGGCCTAGGAAACCCCTTTCTGTATTCGGCATGCCAAACAACAATCCAGATTTTGGGGATCCCTTCTGTATACTTGCTTTGAAATCTTGCTATTTCCTAGTATTTGCTCCAGTTCTTCTTCCAGACGTCCCTTTTATCTGCTGGTTATTGTTGACCCCTCATTGTGTAGTATATTGGAATTTACCTTCTATTTGCCCACGTTTGTTTTCTACTTATCTTCGTTCTTTTTTTTACATTGTTTTAGTTAATTTTTTGCTATTTACCCTTCTGAATTCCTGTAACCTTGTGAGTTTATTAGAAACTTTATCTTAATCTGTCAAATTTTGGCTTTCATTTGCTAAGAATTAACCTTGTCAATGGGGCAATTCTAGACAATGAGAACTTAGACCAGACAGTCTTAAGGTTGGCCGATGTATCGCAGTGATGATAAATCTGGATTATCTTTAGACTGTCTTGGTGGACGTCAACTAGTATTGAAAAGTGTTAAAATTGTGGCGCATGGAAGAGCTTCTTAAATGCCTTCTTTTATGGCCTACACCATCCCTTTTTCGATAAGCTTACAGTGACTTGCAAACATGGTCATACCCTTTGAACTTTTTCACATTTTCTCACCTTACAACCACAAACTTAAATGTATGTTATTGAGATTTGAAGTAGCCGATAATTGTTAAATGGAAGGAAAATGATCCATGGGTTTTCAAAATTGTAATCAATTATAAATCTGAAAAGTTTGACGTGGAAAAGTATTCAGCCCCCTGTACTGATACCCCTAAATAAAATCCAGTGCACACCATTGCCTTCAGAAGTTACTTAAATAGTTATTAGAATCCGGCTGTGTGTAATGTAGTCTCAGTATAAATCCACCTGTTCTGTGCAGGCCTCAGTGATTTGTTAGAGAACATTGGTGAATAAACAGCATCATGAAGACCAAGGAACTCACCAGACAGGTCAGAGATAAAGTTGTGAAGAAGTTTAAAGCAGGGTTAGGTTATAGAAATATATCCCAAGCTTTGAGCATCCCAAGGAGCACTGTGTAATCCATCATCCAAAAATGGAAAAAGTATTCTACAACTGCAAACCTACCAAGACATGGCCGTCCACCTACATTGACAGATCGAGCAAGGAGAGCACTGGTCAGAGAAGCAGCCAAGAGAGCACTGGTCATTCTGGAGGAGCTGAAGAAATCCACAACTCAGGTGGGAGAATCTGTCCACAGGAGAACTATAAGTCGTGCACTCCACAAATCTGGCCTTTATGGAAGAGCGGCAAGAAGGAACCATTGTTGTAGAAAGACCTAAGAAGTGTAGTTTGCCACAAGACATATAATGGACACAGCAAACATGTGGAAGAAGGTGCTCTGGTCAGATAAGATCAAAGTTGAACTTTTTGGCCTAAATGTGTGGTGGAAAACTACACCTTCTCATCCCCCTGAACACCCCATCCCCACTGTCACACATAGGGGGCAGCATCATGCTGGGGGGAGGCTTTTCTTCAGTAGGGACAGGGAAGCTGGTCAGAGTTTAGGGGAAGATGGATGGAGCTAAATACAGGGCAATCCTGGAAGAAAACCTGTTGGCGATGCAAAAGACTTGAGACTGGGAAGGAGATTCATCTTCTAGCAAGACAATGACCCTAAACATACAGCCAGAGCTACAGAGGAATGGTTTAGATCAAGGAATATTCATGTGTTAGAATGGCCCAGTCACAGTGCAGACCAAAATCCTATTGAGCATCTGTAATTTGCTGTTCACAGACGTCTCCATCCAATCTGACTGAGCTGGAGCTACTGTATTGTGCAAAGAAGAATGGGCAAAAGCACAGCCTGTAGACGTGCAAAGCTGCTAGAGACCAAGCCCAAAAGAATTGCAGCTGGACTGGCAGTGAAAGGCGGCTCTACGGAGTATTAATATAGGGGGGCTGAAGACTTTTGCACATTACGCATTTCAGATTTTTATTTGATTAAACCTTGTATCACTTTCCTTCCACATCACATCTATCGGTTACTTTGTGTTGGTTATCACTTCACCTCAATAAAATACATTTAAGTTTGTGGTTGTAAGGTGACAAAATGTGAAAACGCTCAGGGGTGTGAATACTTCTGCAAGTCACTGTAAATAATAGTGTAACACAAAGTCCACCAAGATTGTGATGGAAAAAAAAAGGTTTGTTTTGGAAACCTGGGATCTGTCGGGTTTCTGGCTGAAAAGGGTGCGGTGTTTGCAGCGCTCTTCTCTCCGTATCTTTCAAGCGGGATGGGGAAGGGAATCCCGAAGCGGAGACCGGACGCAGATGTTAACCTAGCCTTAGTTATAGAAGACAATGGATCAAAGTGCCCTCTATAGACTGCATTGATGTTGGCGCAGCGCATATGCACTCAGATACTATTAGTGATTTCTATATAGAGTGTGACAGGAATGATATATTGAATAACTGACTTACATCTTACTATCTTCCCTCAGATGTGACTCCATGCATGGCCTGGTTCAGATCCATGATGTACTCCTATACATTCCTTTATTAATGGCGCTGCTCGGAAGCCCGTACTTCCTCAGGAGAGCTATTGTGGGCGGTATGAAGCGTTTACGATATTATAACCTTCACTATAGGTGTGCTTGTTGGAACTTTTGCTTTTCACATAGCAAAAGTGGTTATCCACCTTTGTAATACTGATAGCCTATCCTTAGGCTAGGCCTACAAGACTAGATCTTTAGGGGTCTGACAACCGACACCCCCGCAGATCAGCACAACTGTACAATGAGGCAGCGCTGCAGTACCTAAAGCCATAGTTACATTTTGATTGGCCAGTGAGCTGCAGGGGATCTTTAGGGGTCCCGACTGTTAGAACCCTGCAGATCTAATGGTCTAACCAAAGATAGGCCATCAGAGTTACAGAGGTGGATTACCCTATTGGCGATGCTAGTAGCTGTTGGGAGTCTATCACCAGCCAAACCCATTGTAGGGAATACATTTACTTGGCTGTATGGAGTAAACTGCATAATTTAGTTACAGCATACTTCTAGTTATAAACTGCTTTTTTATAAATGAATAGTACAAGTTAATATAAGAAAATTTTCAATATATCTTATTAAAGAAATATGTTTTCTTCTCAGGCGGTTACTTTCTCCATATTAGTCCATGAAGAGGGTAAGGGGATAGAAAAGACTCTCAAATAATTGCTGCTGTTACGCTCTGCTATATTGTAGATAGGAGGCTTCTAGTGCACAGAATGAAGCAATAAATCAATGAACCAACCAGCAGAAGGCTCCTACTCTATCCCCCTCCCTTCTCTATAGAGCTGTGTGTGGGGCTGAATACAGAGATGGATATAATGTAACCAGCAGTGAGATTGAAGATGAGGAGCAGGAGAACCGCTTCATAAGTAGTGAAGGAGGCAGAAATCCTTAATAAGATTACAAAGTTCCTTATATTCACCTGCACTATTAATTTATGAAAAAAGTTGAATGTACCGTATATATTTTACCCAATGGGGCTCTATATGAGGTATCTGTCAGAGACATCCATTTAACTTGCACGTTCCGGTGTATACATTTACTGAAGGACAAGAAGAAGATGCCGACTGAGTCCTATAGAGCCGCTTTGTATATTTGCTTGGATTGTGACATGGAAATTTGTAAAGGAATTAAAGATACGTTTTGTTTTGTGTCCGGTAGTGCCTGTCCTCCTTAAGATGCAGTCTGGGGTTTACACCTCCTGCGAGAGACATAAGAAACAAACCTTACTTAGAAGACTCTTCCAGATTTTTGGTACATTTATCGCCTGGTAAGTCCCATTCGTCTCATGGGGTTGTAAATGTAGTAAGAATCAGCCATGTTCTTGGTGTTTTATACTCTCTGTGTTATTCTTTCGGCCTCCCACAGCTGGCTTGGGAATGTGCTGGGTGACTTTTTGCTGCTTCTCGTTGAAGTATCCGATACGTCAGAGCCTCCTCGGCAGTTGCAGATGGCTGCATTCACAACTTTTGTCATGATGGTAAGAAAATATTTCTACACACCAATCCACATTCAGTAGTCTGGTTGCTCTGCTTATTTTGTTGACTTTGTGATTAAAAAAAAATTCTAAAAATTCTAATTATTGGGTTTTTTTTTTTCCTTTGTCAGATGTAAACCCATTGTACATAGGAGGGTCCTCTCTGCAACCTGTATCAATCACCATGTTACTAGACAGTATGTTAGGTTCTGCCATTGTGCAATGAATTCCAATGAAGTGGAGACTTTGTATAACACGTTCAATCCTTTTCAACCTTTAGTCAATTGAATACTCTACAAAGACATGATATTTAATGTTTTTAAAGGGATTCAATCATTTGAATCCAGTTTTTTTTTTTTTCTCACTAACACGTAGGAATGGTCTTAAGAAAGGCTATTCTTCTCCTACCTTTAGAAGTCTTCTCCGCGCCGCCGTTCCGTAGATATCCCGGTTTTATCGTAGTACTGGGGGTGTCCCCACTGCTACGAGAAAACTCTCCAGCGCCCGCCTCTGTCGTCTTCTGTCACACCTCCCCGAGATGTCTTCTTCCATCGGCTTCTTCTGGATTTAAAATTCACGCATGCGCAGTCGGCTCTGCGCATGCGTGAATTTTAAATCCTGAAGAACCAGGCAGACCCCATTAAAGCCTATGGGGGTCGCGGGTTTCCACGGGTAATCGCTTTTTTTTTTAAGCGGATTAGGTTTCCATTTGGGGGGGCCCCAAGTGGACCCTCCGGAATGAAAACCCAAATGCAGATGTGAACCTAGCCTGCATTGGAAACAGATAAGTGTCATAAAGGCTCCCCAAAAGGCTGTCGTCCTCAAGCAACAATAGGGCCAGGTACACCACTTTGTGAACAACTGCAAATAGTCCAACAGCTTAAGCACAATGTTCCTCAATGTACTATAGCAAGGAGTTTAGGGATTTCATCGTCTACAGTCTAGACAAATCTCTGCGAGTAAATGGCAAGGCTGAAAACTAACACTGATGTCCATAACCTTCGATCCCTCCTTAATAGTATAGCGGGTGTTGGGTATTTAAATATGGCGGCCACTCCGGAGCTGAGTGGCCATCATAGCCGCCGGGCTTCTGCTGTATTATACAGCAGAGACCCAGTATCAGATGAAAAGTATATTTGTAAACCTAATGACTTTCCCTACACAGCAATGGTGTTAGTTCTATAGGGTATGCTTAGTTAATATAGTTGGACTCCCTTTAAAGTTAATTTCCACATTTTTATTCTGTCTTTTTAGGTCCAAAATCCTGAGATTAATTTTGTAACTGGGTTTCCCACAAGTGACACTTCTCTCCAATCCATAGGGTACGGCAGGGGTAGGTAACCTTCGGCACTCCAGCTGTTGCAAAACTACAACTCCCAGCATGCATACTCTCTCTGCGGTTGATGGAAGTGAATGGAGCATGTTGGGAGTTGTAGTTCCACAGCAGCTCAAGTGCTGAAGGTTGCCGACCCCTGGGGTAGGGGATAGGTATCTCCTTACTGGTGGTCCCATCACTCATCACCATGTCTTCTCTTTTGAATGGAGTAGAGGTCTCACATGTCTGCTTTGACTCCATCCTCTAGGACAGTCTGCCAAAATAGCAGAGTACAGCATTTGGCTATTTCTGGCTGTCTCGCAGATGGTGAATTGAATAGACCTATGACCGCTGCTGCATTCAAAGTGGGGTCATGGGAATTTGACGACTAGAGTCTCCTGGAGTGGGACCCCCAGTGTGAAGACACTCAATCCCTATCGTGTTAATGGGAGAACCTGTCTAAGCTCCCTATAGGGGCGGCTGCAGACTACCACATCTTATTACGTATCTTCATTGTTCATATTTGTAAATGATATCCATGTGCTTGCACAGCAGGACCGTAAAGCTACGAGTGTTGTAGACTGTCAGCAGGTTTAATCTCTGGTTTTGTTATCTGATCAGTGTACACAGATAATAAAGAAGAGCTGTAATCTCCAAAGCAATTGATTGATCAAGTAGACCTAGCACTTACCATGAAGGTTACCATTGTAACTAGAGGCTTTGAAGAGCGGATCCGTCCACAGGGTGTGAACTCTCTATATCTAATATGTGTTCAGCGTTGTTAAGATATTACTGTCATATAATTGTGATAGATGATCTAAGATGTTTATTGTGTATGACTATATAGCTGTCACTATTGCCACCTGGAAAGCAGCTACAATAGAGATAATGATCATAAAACTGCTGTAACCATGGCTTTATACAGTATATAAAATCATATATTATAGGTTTCAGTAAAAAGGTTCCAGACATCATCTTCGTATAACCCTACTATGTTTGTAGAGACACCATGTGAACAATAGTAAAGTAGATAGAAGAAGAGCAGAAAGGAAGGGGGGGGGGATCTCCATTGTGATATAGTCAGATCAACCGTATATGCAAAGTACATAGACAGGGAATTAGTGTCTTTGACGGATACAGCAAGTATCCCAAGGTCCGATACCACCTGGCCACCAGATTTTCTAAAGAGCTAGTTTCCATCAGCTTGGCTAGGTCCAAATTAAAGGGTGGGGCTGTTTGCTTCCAGATTCTATAAGGGTACGTATACATGGCAGAATTTGCATTCCGTGTGTGAACACGGCTGCGCGGCTAGCCATGACGGGACACCGGTACATGGCACTGGCATTCCACTCCGGATTAGACCCGAAGGATGGGCCTAATCGGGAGGGAGCCGGACGCCGCGGCTGAGTCAGCCGCAGAATTCGCGGCAAACAAGGGTATGCCGCTTATTCTTTCCACTACTAGCTAGCGGAAAAAAAAAAGCGAGCGGCTCCCATTGAAGTCTGTGTCAAAATCCGCTCCTAAAAACTCCGTGTGAACATACCCTAAGAGTTTTGGCCACTTTGCAATCATAAAGAAACAGCCTGGAGGACTTCTTGCTCAGTTGTTTTGGAGGGGCATTCGGTAATCTATGAGGGTGTTCATTGGCATGTCCTGGTAAAATTGGTGTATGACCAAGCCACATGCTTGAGAAAGGTGTTACGAAGGGATATATGCATGAGCGTGCCAACTGACCTAGCACAGTGCCAGCAAACTGAGTAGCTAGGCGGATTAAGAGAGTGAAGAATCGGCATCGGGGAATTTGTATTGTGGTAAGTGGTACAGATAGAGGTCTGACTCGGTGACTCCTTATCACCTGCTGATGGCTTGGTCCTCCCAATGGCTTCCTCCTATTTTTTCACATGGGAATGTGTTCTCTAAATGGGAGGAGAGCATTTGGTAAATTTCCATTATTAAGGCTGGTGGACATACACCAATGGCTGGGCTCCATGGGTAAGGGGTGATCATATGACACCCAGAAGTAGAAGTAATGACATGGCCTACTTGGTACTAATGGAATTGATCAGTTTCCAACAGTAGAAGGATATTAGGTTGAAGCTTTAAAGAAGATTGTATCTACTAGGCAGAATAGACCCAATGATGACTTATTCTGGTCCATAGTAGATGTCAATTTCTCTGGGATAGTGGGGTTATACAGGAATAAGATAATGGAGTGATGTTCTGTCTAGTGATGCTCATGTTCATAACAGTGAGAAGGGAACTGGAGGGGGCGCACGACACCACAACAGGAAATTAGGCTGCATAGGTGCGAGGCACAATCTTAAAATTTTTACCAACTTGTCGAAGGCGTGCCGAGCGGCCCAGCAAAACACACTGGAAAGCTACATCCTCATAGTAGTGTATGATATGAGGAACCCAAAGGACCCTGATCCCTTCCTGACATTCTCACCAGTTTGGGGATTTTATGGCATCTGGAGTTCCAAATAAAAGTAAAAATGGCTGCCGGCAGGAACTGAAGCTTTGAAATAGAAATTTTAATTTGAAGTGTGGAAAAGTTTTATATAACCGTACAGATCGGAGGGTCATTTTGCTCTTCCATGTGTTGAAGCAAAGGTTTCTACCTTTGCATGGGTTTCCAGTTGTAGATTAGACACTGCAGGAAAGAAGATGGCAGGGTAGGTAATGGTAGGTGTAGCAGTAAGATGGACTCCGAAGTACTTAAAGGGAGTTTGTCACAAGAATGCAGCATATCAAGCCAGCAGATGGATAAGTTAGGGTCACCTGAATCAAATAAGGTTTCCCCCTTGTGAATCAGTGAATCCATTGCCAAGATTTTGCAGTTTTTGTCAATATCCAGATGAACTCTTTGGAGCAATGAGGACTATTCTTCTTATGTCTTTGGAGCAGCGGCAAAATTCTTGTTGCTTCAAAGAGGGGTTCCTTATAGCCAGAGATGGGCCGAGGTTTTGGGGTGGTCTAGGGTCTAATACATTACAAAAGAGATGAGACAGAGTGTCTGTCTGACTACCTCAGTCAGTCTCCTATAGCCCAGCCCTCTGGTCCCAGACGGTAGGGAACAAATCCAACTATAAGGGATGGCAAACAAGTTGGCATTCAAGAGCGATGAACCCCTAGCTGGAACAATCCTGGCACAGTTATTTGGCTTGAAAATAACTAATTTAGGACTGGAAGGTTGTAGGGGGTATAGGAGAATCTTCCTAAACAGAACAGGGGAAAGAGGTGGACGACTGGATCAGTCTGAAAGTTGACGGTCTTAGTGGTTATGGAGGTTACAGGTAGAAAGTGAAAGAACCATCACTAGCGGTGTTTATGGGCCATAGATCAAAAGGCATGGGCACAAATTCTGAAAGGTAATGCAATCCATTGAGTGTTAGCGGACCAAAATATCCATTGTTCTAGAAAATTCCATATTAAAGCTCCCTCCAACTATCCAAGGAGCAGGCGCAAGAGACTTTAGCTGAGGGCGGGACAGAGAAACTGGACAGGAGACGTCTGACTTGCATGAAAAATATATTACACAAAATAAGTGTAACAAACACGACCTTCCATGTAGTAGATGCAACTGTAACCCAATATATACTGGCCAAAGATATGGCTAAAGAACCCTTCTATAGCCCGCACATGGCGAATAGTGTCCTCTTGGTGTGTTCCAGGTACTGTATATTTCTGGAGGATTAGGGTACATGCCAATATTAAAGGCCAGGTATGGCTTGAGCATAGCCTTACCTACCATATTTGTTGCAGCTTTGTGTTCTTCTTTCAGGATTGATGTCTTTAATATTGAGCTGCTCACTGCCGCAGTGTTATGTGCTGTGTTGGTGGTATAAAGATAAACAACAATGGCGGTCTTTGTTTTTCAGGGTATTCTGAATCCCATGTTTTGTTGCGTACATTCCCTGGCTTTTTTTGGCTGGAGGAGTTCTGATGCCTATGTGACTCAGAGCAGTACTGTTACAGAAACACCTTCTGGGACCAGAGAGGATCCGGCGACAGAACAGCAAAAGCTTTTATCAAGGCCGCGGTCTATAAAGACCTCAGGGAAACCGCTCTTTCCGAACGTTGTACAGCTGATGGACTCCTGCTCCTCTGCAGGTAACCGTACAGGTAGTACTCGGCGGTCAGGCCTCCATTGTCTTATGACATGAAATGATTTATCCCCTATGCAGAACTCCTTTAGATTTTCCAAAACTCCTTCCATTGTATCTGCAGTGTACTGTATATTACATTGGAAAATGACTCCCCTTTGTGATGTTAAACCCAATGACAATTACTATGCCTGCTACCTTATGCCCATGCCCTGTTGGTGGTGGTAATAATAATAATAATTAATAAATATATTTACTAGCAATACCCGCAACTTCGTCTGCCCCCTCACGCCCTGCGCAACCCACCTGCAGCGTGGCCCCACCCCTCCTTGCCTTCCAGATGCCCTTCCACACCATCCCGTCCCTGGAACCCCCCTGCACCCCAGGCCCCCCACCCTTCTTTCCCCTCCTCTCCCTGCAGGACACCCGCCCCCGCGACCCCTCCCCGTGCCTCCAGCCCCACCGTGCGCCTAGTGTGCAGCTGTGGCCATGCGCGGCGCGCCACGTGTAGACGGCGGTTTGCCGAACTTTGTCCCAGCTCCTTCTATCCCTTCCCACCCCCGTGGCCCCAGCCAACTCACTGATCCATGCCACGCAACGGGCTCCACCGATGGCGGCATGTTCGGCACTCGGCTGCGCACACATGCAATGCCATTTTCTTCCTCTCACTCTGTGGCCGGCCTGAGCCTCTATAGCTCAGCCAACTGTAACGCGCGATCCAATCAGAGAACCGCGCAAGGGCCTGAGATGACGTCATCTCCGGTCCTTCAGCCTACACAGACTGTGATTTCGGTGCTCGCAGTCGGCAAGCCCGGCAATCTACATGGATGGTAAGGTGCCTATGTTCGAATGCGGATGTCATTCTAGGTATGTGTCAAATTTCAGTGTAATCCGTTCGGTCGTTTCGGCGTGATTGCGGAACAAACATACAAACATACAAACTTTCACATTTATAATATTAGTAGGATTTATTGGACTGTTTTGTTGCCTAAATTCTCGATTGGCCTAGTTAGTTCCATATGGTCTAAGTATTTACTGTAGATGGCTTCTATATACCTGTAGTATATATACTCTAGGTATCTTAATGTCAAAAATAATCTATTTCTACTTTTTCTTCAGATTTCACTTGTTCTCCTGTGGAAATAAATGCGGTACGGCTCCTCGGGGCCCAAGATTCTCCAGTCCTTGCTGAAGCTGGATCCAAGTTCTGATCACAGAACTTCAGAACCCACAAATAACAATTACCCATCTAACAGACTTGTAGCAGCAGGTATTTAAAGGGGTTGTCCAATTATAGACACTTATCCCCTTATCCACAGGCTAGGGGGCAAGTGTAACGTTGCTGGGGGTCCAAACACTGGAGGGGAATGGAGGACCACTCTGCCTCCTCAATGTGACTGAATTGCCAGCATGCTTGTACGATTGGCGCTCCATCTACTGCTATGGGGCTGCCGGCATAGGGGATTGGTGTTTTTAATGGGATAACCCCTCTAAGAACTATCTCCATGTGAGTGTCTGTAACACCAAAGTCAAGGTCCTATTACATATACTTATTATCTACCCAATTATCAGAAACCGTGATTCCCAATATCTGGTGCTTGTCCATGTGCCCCTGGCGGCTGGATCCATCTGATTGGCACACATCACTTGTTGGCAGCACATCAAATCATGGACCTGTATTGGGAGGATGACTATGAAGGCAGTTTTGAACACTTTTGTTTTTTAATATATTTTGTCTATGCGGCATGCAAGAAACCCAAAAAGGTGTTCAGTCTTCAGATTTTTTTGGTCATTTAAAATCTTTTTCATGGTATTTGCAAATATCTATGAAGTTAAAGGGATTCTCTGGGACTGATGGTCTCTCCATGGGACAATTGGTAGAAGTGCGACTTCATGGATCAGGAAGAACTGAGATCTAGATCCGAGGCCTCTTCAATGAGCTCTTTGTCTGGGTACTGTAAATGGCCCCATAACATGACGTGTACGATCCATTTTATATGTTTTACATGGTAACCGTTGTAGTCCTATGCAGAAAGGCCTGGACTGTAGATGTTAGTTTTTTTTCTACATTGTAGACAGAAAAAGCCAAATCACATGTAGAGCGGAGCAGCCTACATATTCCCAGGCCAGCCTTTGTTCCATCTGTCTGTGGGCCTTGGGTCAACATTCATCTTCCAGCTGCTGCCTAAGAATACGTAATGTATAGCTGTATATGCAATGTATAAATGTATGCCGACCCCGTGTAGTGACTGAACATGTTACCAGACATGATGCCTAATGGAAAAGCTTATTGCAAGGTGTAAAACTGATAGAAATCGCATAATAAATCGGATCACTTCAGCATCAAACAGTGCGGCCATTCTTCTTATCGTATGAATAATGACTAGATCTTTTACCAGATACTGACTTAAAGGAACACTCCGTACAATCTGATACTGTTAGGCCTAGTGCGACTTCTTCAAAGTCGACATTTGTTTGCTTCATTATGAAGCGGGCACCACGGTGTACTCCTGCTAATGGCTGCGTGTGATATTACATATAACGACAGCTTTGCCCAGTTGACATGAATTTGCCTGAGCTGAGCTGTGATGTGAGGTTTGCAGAGTTTCCCTCCGTGGACTCTGTTACTGTATGGGGAAACTGCCAGCGCTTCCGTAGATAGAACGGACATGCTGCGATTTCCAAAACTGCACCGGTTACGGAAATCAGTGTATCCGCACCGCGGTTTTTACTGCAAAGTGGGCATGGGATTCGCTAGAATTACATCTACTTT